>NW_026068089.1:2021793-2090958 GCF_014885135.2 Alexandromys fortis
CCTCTCCCCCTCTCCCCACTCCTCTCCCCCTCCCTCTCCAGTCCGAAGAGCAGTCAGGGTTCCCTGCCCTGTGGAAAGTCCAGGATCTTCTCCCCTCCATCCAGGTCTAGGAAGGTGAACATCCAAACTGGCTAGGCTCCCACAAAGCCAGAACATGAAGTAGGAACAAAACCCCATGCCATTGTCCTTGGCTTCTCAGCAGCCCTCATTGTCCGCCATCTTCAGAGAGTCCGGTTTTATCCCATGCTTTTTCCAGGCCATTGTTTTTGTATAGGGCCATGCCATTCCGTCATTATGGTTCTGTGGTGTAGTTAGAACTGAGACATGGAGACCCCTTCAACATAACCGCTTTGGCCTAGAATAGCTTTTTTCACCCTAAATTTAATTACGCTATCCAAGGCCCTAGCTCCAATACGCTCACTCTGGGGGTTAGCTCACCACCTTTCAACTAGGGATAGGACACCAATCAGACTACAGATTTTTCTCAGTATATAGACATGAATTCAGAATAAAGACTAAACATGAAAATAAAACTGAAGGATTAAGAAAAAGAATGAAGATTTTTGTAAAAGTAAAGTTTTCCTTGAATAAGTTACTAAAAGAGTATAAGGAGAATTTTTGAAGAATTTAACCATATCAAAACTCAGGCTTTCTTTGAATAGGGGCCACCATTGGATTATAGTACGGTATTCATATCTATAAGGTTTATTAGCTGGAATATTAAAAGAATCCCAAAGAATGGGGGGGCAAGAACTACCCACCATCCCTACCCCTCATTTCTGCCACCATGTTGGCAAAGGCCACAAGCAGGCAAATCCCAGGGGTGGGAACAAGAGCGATTACCAGCTGTGAGGAGACAGGCTCACCTTAGTGACAACGAGAAGTTCCACATCAAGTGGGGATATCACTCTCTGCCGGGTTCTGCGCCTTGAAAATGTGAAGCGAACATTGGAATCATAGGCCTGGGCAGGGAGGAAAATCACTGCAGGTGGGAACCTTGCAGAACTGAGCAGGATGCCAAGATCTGGTCTTTAAGCAGGTGTGTGTCCCGGAGCAGCAGGTCCGGAGCTAGGTGACTCCAAGGCTGTTCTCTGGAGCATTTTCTGCCTGCAGCCCCGGGCAATGGCAGGGCTAATACTGTCAACTTCACAGGCTCTGGGGTCACCAGGAGACAAGCCTGAGGATATGCTGGAAGAACTGTCTGAGGTAACTTAGTCAGGGGGAGATCTGTCTTTGCTAAGGGCAGCGTCATCCCACGTGCTGAGGTCCTGGATTAAATAAGGAGGAGACAAGGTGGGCATGCACACTCACCAGCCGCTCTACCTCCCGCCTCCACGACTGCTCTGCTCTGGCGGATTGTGCCCTAGAACTGTGAACTAAAGGGAACCTTCCTTAAGGTGCACCCGACCTCGGGAAGAACGGGAAGGGAAAGGTAAACGTGGTGGGTGCACTCAGGTGTAAGTACCCGTGGGATTCCGTGCAGCAGGAAGACCCGGGGAGAGAGTGATGGCAGGATGCAGATGCCCTGACATCTTGTATGAAGACAGCAGAGTTCCCGTCCACCGGACGCCTGCTGCAGTCACCGGCCAAGCCGCTACCATGCAGTCAGACCCAGCTCAAAGGAAGCTACGGATAGGGTCTGTGTCGGAGATGTCTGGCTAAGACTCATAGACATCTGCTAAAACTGTATAGAATTCCACATTCACTCAAGTTTACTTCAATGGTCTGGAGCGGAGCAGCCATCTTAGTCACAAGCCATCTCTTGTGACTAAGAGGAAAAGTAGGAGAACCCCAGACAAGGCCCTGGCCCCAACAGATCTCAACCAACACCAAGAGTTTGCCACTCCTGACTTTTTTTTCCTGTGAAAAATAAAACTGTTTGCTAAGCCACATGCATCCATTAGAGTGCAGCCATAGACAACAAAAACACAACTGGTTAGCTCAGACGGGAAGGGCTGGAGAAGTCAGACGGGAAGGGCTGGAGAAGTAGGCTGCAAGTCTGTAACAACTGCCAGCTTTGCCGTCACATGACCTCTGCCTGCGATTGAGAAATCCACTGTCAGTGCTACAGGAAGCTGATGAATCAGGAAGCTGCAGCAGAGCCGGCCTGTGCTGCCGTGGTCTGTCTCAGCAAGCGGGTGTCCCATGTACATAGCTCTTCTCTGATTTACCTGAAGAGGGCAGAACGTCCTGATCCACAGCTCTGGGACGCTGAGAAGTGCTGACCTAGCTTTCCTGCTTGACAATCTGGGACTGAACCCCCTTATCTCCAGGTCAGACTCACCTCCACACCCCTTCAAACTCCTAATCACATGTGACATCACTAGGACAGGGTTTTAAATCACAGGGTGGGGTGAAAAAACAAACAAACAAGAAGTGCTGTAGCATAATCAGAAACCTGTTAAAGTTGCCAGCCAGTGTGGTGCACATCTTTAATCCCAGCACTCAGGAGGCAGAGGCTGGAGAGTCTCTGTGAGTTCAAGACCAGCCTGGTCTACAGAGTGAGTTCCAGGACAGCCAGGACTACATAGTGAGAATCTGTTTCAAAAAAGAGAGAAAAGAAAAATAAAAACAAATACACAAACCAGGTGTGGTGCTGTGCACCAGTGATCCCAACACTTGAGAGGCAGAGGCAGGTGGATCTGAGTTCGAGGCCAGCCTGAGCTACATAAGATACTTTCTCAAAACAAACAAAAGACCAACAAAACAAATACAAGAGACCAAACAATACCAAAACAAAAACAAATCTCATTTTAATGAAATGTACATGTTCTATGATTATTATATTAATACCAACAGGTGAAGCAAGGAGGAGAAAGCTTCAGGAACCAAGGGAGAGGAAAACAATATGAAGCCAGAAAGAGAAGTCCCCCAGCGCATGCAGTCTGAGCTCCAAGTCATTCAGCTTATCAGTTCCAAAGAGTACAAATCCATTGTTATTTTAATATATCATTTAAATATGTCATATTTCACTTACCACTTCAAATCTAATTCATTAAACTTAATACATCATAATTTCTTTAGCAATAATTTGTAATTTCTTTTGTAAAATTTATTTTTATTTTAATATTTAAGTTTATAGGTGTTTTGGCAGTGTATGTCTGCCACCATGTGAGTGCAGTTACCTACAGAAACCAGAAGAGGGCATGGTATCAGATTACCTGGCCCTGGAGTTACAGCTGTGAGCTGCCCAGTGAGTGCTGGGAGCTGAACCACAGCCTCCTGGAAGAAAAGCCAGTGCTCTTAACTTCTGAGCCACCTCTCCAGCCTCTTGACAACTCTGTGCTTTGATTTCCTTGGGTAAACCCTAGAGCCCACCTCCCCATTCATGTTTATCCAATGCTCGTTCCTCCTCCCAAATCACAGCTGTGTCCTCTTCCCCAAATCTGCTCCCCCGAGGTGGAGGGGCTCTCAGGCTCGGGAGCTGGGTGTAAGACCCTCATGGTGCTCCTCTTGCAACACCACTTCGAAGAGCAGCTGAATTCCTCTGACGACGGTGAGAATGATGGGCCCAGGTGGGTCCACACCCCACTGTGGCCTGGAGAAGCTCCCACCAGGCAGGTCTAGTGGGATCTTAGGGCTGGATGGGGCAACAGCAGACAGGACGGCCACCCTTCCGGCCCCCAATCCCTTCATAACCCGCTTGACCCAGCTCAGCCCCGAGTGTTTATGGCAGCTTTCCGCAGACACAGCCATCTGCCACCCGCCTGCTTCCTGGTGACAGACAGTCCCTCAGCTACTCTGCAGAAGGGCTGATGTGTTTTTGGAGGTGCAGGGTACGCTGAGCCACAGGTCCGCTTGCCAGGATAGTCTTTTGGAGACCCTAGAACCCCCAGGTAAGGTTGGGGGAGGGGAAAATGAGAGCCCCTGTCATGAACGTCCTTGGGAACCTAACCCTCAGTAAGATGCCTGTCTTGTGTCCAGGCAGGGCAAGATACCCATCAGGGTGAAGGCTTTCCCTGGGGAGATGGGTGCAGCTCCAGGGACATCTGCCCAGGATCGCGGGAGAAACTGTTCCTCTACATCCTGTCACAGCTGCCAGCTGACTGCCCCAGACTGGAAACATAGGAGCCGCCATTGACTCAGAAGGGTTGGACATGTCTGAGGCACCATCCTGTTCCAGCAACGAGACTCCTACCCCTGTTTGTGATCTGAAGACCCTGTACTGGGCCTGTGTCCACAATGACCCCACTGAGCTTCAAGCAAGGCTGGATGCCGGGGTCTCCCCAGAGGAGGTTTCCCAGAGGGACAGCAATGGGAGGGTGAGATGTGCAGGGATTAGCAGGGCAGCTGGGGACAGCTCAGCTCCCACCCCCATCCGGGCAGAGAGCTCCAGAGGCTGCTCCCACTCTTTAGGTGGGTTAGACCTGTCTTCACAGGGGTTGGAACAGGCTCTGAGAAGGTGCAGATTTAGAGGGCAAGGGCGGGGTTCCTAAGGAGAACTTAGTGGAAAGTGGGGTCCAAACTGCTCTGTCCCCAGACAGGCCTCATGGTGGCATGCTACCATGGCTTTGGCACCATTGTGGCTCTGCTCAGCTGCTGTCCTTTCCTGGATGTGAACCAACAGGACAAAGACGGAAACACAGCCCTCATGTTGGCTGCTCAAGCAGGTGCAAGACACCCCCACCCCAACCAGCATCCCCTCTCTCACCCCCCCAACTCCATCTCACCCCTGATCTCAGCCATCAGGGCCACAACCCCAAACCTTGCACAAGGGTCTCTCTGTCCCCCTTACCTGGGGATCAGTTCTGCGGTCCTGTCTCTCAGGTCATACGCCTCTGGTGACTCTCCTGCTCAACTACTTCGCTGGCCTGGACCTGGAGCGCAGAGACCAGCGGGGGCTCACAGCTCTGATGAAGGCTGCCATTCGGGACCGCTCCGAGTGTGTGGTTGCCCTTCTCATGGCCGGTGTGTGGCTGTACGCCCTCCGCTACCACCCCACTAGACACCATTTGGTTGCAGCAAGAGAGGAGGGGATGGAATACGGATTGAGGCTACCTTAATAGAGGGGGGTGTTATCACCCCCAGCTCTGTTTATGGAGGTCCCAGCAAAGAGTGCAACATCAGATGGGGAAAAGTTAGGGATGAGGTGACACTTTAAACCAGAATCTTGAGTTCTAGTCCCGGGTTTGCCATTGCCTGAGACCCAGTTGGAGGAACGCGGCCACAGCACGGTGAAGGCTGCCACATCAGGCGGTAGTAGTGGGCGCCGACTCCAGCTCCAAGGCGTGCTTGGTTGTGGCTGGAGCCTTTGATGGAGGACCAGCCTGTCTGTGGAGTTAGGGGCCCTCGTTATTCCCCTTAAGGTGGCTGTCAGCGCCCTCTGCTGGTCTCTGAGGGATCCCTGTCCTTCCCAACCCCAGTGGGTTTAGCAGGGAAGGAAGGGCACCCTATGTCTTTCTCAGCCTGTGCCCCACGCTTCTCAGAGAGCCCTATGAGCTTCTCGGAGACACCATGGGCTCTCCTCAAGTGCCCTCTCCCCGATCTTCTGACTTTGATAGCTTCCTGTCTTTTACACAGAACCTGGGCTTCCAGTCTGGGAGGTGTTTTGAATCTAGCCCGAACCAGCCTTGCTACTGAAGAATGTACCCATGTACAAACTACAGCTCCCTAACTCATCCCTGTCACACGGTTTCGCTTGCAGGTGCTGACCTGAACTCCATGGATCTGGTCCGTGGCAAGACAGCCTTGGAGTGGGCAGTTCTGACTGACAGCTTCAACACAGTGCGGAGGATCCGGCAGCTGCTTAGGCGGCCCCAGGCAGAACAGCTCAGTCTGCAATACCAGCCAGAGTGGCCAGCCTTGGCCCAGCTTGTGGCCCAGGCCCAGGCTGCCCCATCCCTCCTAGAAAGGCTGCAAACTACCCTGAGCCTCTCTTTTGCTGAGTGTCCACAGGAAGGGGGTGTTCTGGACCACTTTGTGACGGTCACCACCAGCTTGGCCAGTCCCTTCCTCACCACAGCCTGCCTCCCACTGTGCCCTGACCACCCACCCAGGCTAGGCACTCGGGGCAAGTCAGTACCCGAGCTGTTGGGTACTGTCCCTGCCCCTCCCCCAGCACCCCATCCTCCTCAGGTTGTCCCTGTTCCCCAGGTCTTTGTCCCCTACCAGAGTCCTCCAAGTCTGCTCTCCCAGTGGCTACAGTCCAGGGACAGTACTGGTACCAGGTCACAAATCCCCAAGATCCTCCTCTCCAAGGCACCCTCTCCCCCTCGGCAGTATGAGTTGATCCTCAGGCCTGCAGGGCCGCGAAGTCTGACTCTTCCCCTGTGGAGATACCAGGAAAGGAAGAAGCAGGAGGAAGAAGCAAAGAACCATGGGGTGGTGGGCTAAGCTAAACTAGAGGCAAGTAAGACGCATCCTTGTCTGGGGCCTCTTCTGCTTCCCTGCTCCCTCTTTCCTCGGGAACCTGCTCCCCCAAATGTCCAGGCTGTCAACAGCAGTGTCTGCAGGAGGGGACAGGAGCACCCGGAGTCTGCCGGCAGGGAACTGGCTACAGTGTTGCGGGGTAATAGCCATACGCTGTATTTTGTGCAGTGTGTCTTAAAGCGGGAGAGCACCAGCTGTTCTCACAAGAAATCTGGCTTCCAGTTGTATCAAGGAAATAACCAAGGGAGAAAAGCGGACATGGCACGGCCCTAGTCAAGGAGAAAATCTCCCTCCGGTGGTCATGTTTGTATCATCTTTATCCTCAACTTCGTAAGATTTATAGTCCCACAAATGACGTGCCAACTGAGGAAGAGAGAACCACCTGAACCCAAGGACTGTCCAACCGACTGGGGCGGCACACTGAATGAAAAGACAGACACCAGCACACGCTTCCCCTGTTACCTGACTGCCTCAAGCCGCTAGGCCTTCCCCTCATGGAGTGAACAAGAAAAGTAATTAATGCAAGGTTACCGAAGACGGATCACGGGATGAGGAGCAAAAGATATTTAACCTCTCAGTAAGTGGAGCGACAGAATGGACCAGAGAAAGAAACGGACTGGGCCAGCAGCATGGGAAGGAGATGGCAAAGTTAGGAGGAAATAAGTTCCCGACTGGCCGTAAAACCTGAACTGGTTTTTACATTTTTACCAAATAAAAATAATTGGAGGGGGAGGTGTAGAGATGGTTCAACAATAAGAGCACTGACTGTTCTTGCACAGGACCCAAGTTTGGTCCCCAGCACCACATTATAGGGGATCTGATGTCCTGTTTGATTTTCTTGGGCACCAGGCACTCTCTTGTGCACAGAGCTATGTGCAGACAAAATACCTATGCACATAAAGTTAAATTTAAAGATGCGATATATTAATAATAAAAATAATAATGATAATAATTTGCTGTTTGTCAATCTTGAGCATCCCGACCCCTTGTTTTACAAAGTCTTGCCCTTAAAGAGCAGAAAACAATATGTTTGCTGCACATAGGACAAAGATCTGTAATTCCAGCTACTCGGGAGGCTGAGACAGGAGCATCATTTGGGCCTGTGAGTTTGAGACCTGTCTGAACAGTACACAGACCCTGTCTAAAGGAAGAGGGAGGGAGGGAGGGAGGGAGGGAGGGAGGGAGGGAGGGATAGGAAAAAACCAGCAATAATAAGTAGGCTGTCAAGAGAAATCACATCCCCCAGGTGGCACCATAGGTGGGGTTATTAGCCAATGATCTGAAAGGGACACTGGGTAACTTTGTGGGGCTTTGTCTGCAAGTTTGAGGTTTTTTCCCCAACACATTTACTGCAGAAATGCAGTCGTATGCTTCTAATAACTACAGCAGCTGGACACATAGTGCCTACTGTACACACACATGCAGAATATAGTGACTACTGTACACACACATGCAGACACATAGTGCCTACTATACACACACATCCAGACATATAGTGCCTACTGTACACACACATGCAGACATATAGTACCTACTGTACACACACATGCAGACATATAGTGCCTACTGTATACACACATGTAGACATATAATGCCTATTGTACACACACGTGCAAATACAAAGTGTATACTGTATGTACACACACATGCAGACATATAGTGCCTACTGTACACACACATGCATATGCAAGGTGCTTACTGTATACACATATGCATACTCAAGGTGCCTACTGTATACATGCATACATTTGACCCTCTCAATGATCCTGCACACTCCAGCTTTAAGGACACGCTGGCGCAGGACTGCCTGGGTTCCACAGCAGAGTGCTAGCCCAAACTGTCCCTTCTGGAGCATCCCAACAAGGAAGCAAGTGTTTTCTAGAAAAGGGCTTACATGCTGGCCAGGAGTGACCAGGCAAAGTTTTCATTATTTTAAAAAATCTTTTGATTAAGACAAGCAACAAAAACTCTGCATTATGGCTGAACATGGTGGCGCATGACTAATACCAGCAGAGGCAGGCACATCAGGGAGTTTGAGGCCAGCCCGGTCTACATAATGAATTCCAGGTCACATGACTACATAGAGAGACCCTGCCTCAATTAAAAAAATAGTTATAACGAAGTACACAGACACCTCAGATTTCCTCGTTGTTACTGTGTCTCCTGCAGTGAGTGAGCCACAACCATGATTAACTCAGCCCTGATTCACACACGTCCCTAGTGTTCTCACCCAGCTTTCTCTCTGCCGCAGGATCCCAGCTGGGATCCTACAAGACAGTCCTTGCTGCTGACAATCCAGACAGCTTTGAGTATTTGATACCAGTAATTCTCTTCCTCCCCTCTCCCTCCCCTTCCCTCTCCTCTTGCTTCCCTCTCTTCTCCCCTCCCCTCCCTTCTCTCCTCTCCTCTCTTCCTCTTTTCTCTTCTCTCCTCCCCTCCCCTCTCCCCTTCCTTCCCTCTCTCCTTTCCTTCCCTCCCCCCCCCCTCCCTCCCTCCCCCCCCCCCCCTCCCCCCTCCTCCCCTCCCCTCTCCTCCCCTTTCTTCTTTCCTTTCCTCTCCTCCCTCTCCTCTTCCTCCCCACTCTTCTCCCTTCTCTTCTCCTCTCCTCCCCTCTCCTCTCCTTTCCCCTTCTCTCTTCTCCTCCCCTTTCTTCTCCTTTTCTCTTATCTCCTCTTCCTCTTTCCCACCTCCATCTTGCTCCATAGCCCAAGGCTGATCTTTTTCTTAGGTCTAGCCTGGGGCTCTGGGTTTAAGGTTTTCAGGAGAAAATGAGAGAAGTAGAGTAATGTAGAGAGGTCAATTCTTATCAGGTGGCACTGGGGTACTTCCTGTGAGCAAGACTTGTCACTTTGTCACTTGCTAGTTTTGATCAGTTGTCCTGTGAACTTAACTTTCCTCACTTCCGGATGGACAGATGGGAGCCCACGCCCAGCAGGCAGGAGTCACATCCCAGCTCCTGGAAGGACCGGTGTCAATCTTAGCACTATTTCTTTGGCTTATGCACAGAGAATTTTGACATTTTAATCATTAATTTTAATTGATTACAAAATTATTCTGTTGTTTGAATAGGAACAATTCACACATGCACACACAAACACACAAACACACACACACACTACTAGTAAAGACAAGTCAGTCTCTCCCAGAAGGCTCTGAAGGCAGCTGCAGAGGGCTGTGCAGGCTAGCGCTGCTGTTCCACACCTGGATGATCCCGAATGAAGCACTTGTTTCTCTTGCTTCTGGACTCACACCTGTGGGAGGGAGAGCCACTGGGTGATGTGGAGAAGGGGTATTAAAGAATTGAGCTGCTTCTGGGCATCCAGGGTAGGTATTCTCCTTTTCCTCCCCATCCAGTACTGAAATCACAGCACATAAGGCAGCCTTGGCAGTGGCCAGCAGAGAAACTATGTCTACAGCCAAGAAAGGCAATGGCGACAAAATGTTGTGGCCCAAGAGTTGTCTTGGGACCCTAGGCAAGTTATTTGACCCTCCTGAACCACACAGATGTAGACAGAAACAATAACAAGCTTAAAGTCTTGACACGTGGCCCGGGAGTTAAGAGCACTTGATGCTTTTCTAGAGGACCCAAGTTCAATTCCCAGCACCCACATGACAGCTCACAACTGTCTGTACTAGTCCCAGGGAATCTGATGCCCTCTCCTGCCTCTCCTGGCCTATGTGGGCACCAGGCACAAAAGTGGTGCGGATATACATGCAGACCAAACAGCAATGTATGAGAGAGAGGGAGAGAGAGAGAGAGAGAGAGAGAGAGAGAGAGGCTTTTGTTAGGAACAAATAGGGAGAGGGCAGGTAGCTCCATGCCTGGCCATTCTTGACCATTGCCACCCTCCCTCCTTACACCTGGAGGGAGGAGACTCCAGCTGTGACAGCTAAGCCACTGGCCCAGTGTCACCAGCTGACCAGTGGCGAATGCAGCACAAAGCTCAAAGCTGTGTGACATCAAAACCTTCTGTCCCAATGCAGCAAGTCACTCTGCCCACAGCAGGGCTTCAGCTTATTTGTGAGCCCGCTCCTCCCACCTGCTCAGGGGTCATCCTAGTCTTGTAGGTTCCTGTCTGTCCCATTGGAACTGGATCTGGACAGTGCATTCTGCAAAGGAGTCTTCCCCTTCTCCCAATGGCCTCTGCAACCTCTGACTATCTCCAGAGCCACTGGGCCCTAGGCCCTCCACCAAAAAGTTCAACTCAACCAAGACTTACCAGTCCCTTGAGAGCTGCTGACTCCAGCCAGCCTGGATTCCTCTGTGCTGCGTGGAAAGAGGCCAGGCTTCTCCGAGCTTCCCGCAGTTGCCTTCCCCCAAACGCACAGGTGGTCTGTCTCATCCCAGCCTCTGACCTTCCACACTTCCTCCACGTCCGCAGAAGTCATGCATGGCTTCTTGTCATGCCAAAAGTTAGCTATACTGAGACCTTTGAGGTTGGTAGACCCAAGCTGCCTCTCCCAGACTCTCTCTCTCATTTGTAACATGAATCACTCACTCCCCAGGATATGAGGCACGGGTGTGATTGGCAGGTAAGCAGCGTCCTCTGCTGAGAGGGACAGCAGATGTGTCACAGCTTCCCTGTGGCTCTAGTGCAGTATTCTCATGGCCCCCAAAATGTGAAAACAGTCCAGAAACCTCCTCAGACCAGTTCTGCTGCAGCTGCCCATCCCTGCCCGAGGCGCCTGCCTCTCACCCGGGCGCCACAGTTCTAGTGGCTGCTCAGGTTGTTCTCAGGAGCACACACTATCCATTCCTGCCCTGGTCAGGAGGCTAGAGGCAGGACTGCAGGCTTGGACAGCTTAGTAAATTCTGAGGGTACCAGCCAGGCTAGGGGGACCCATGGACTCTCCCATCACTCCTGTTGGGGTAAGGACATGTTTGTCCCTGCTGCTACTCAGCTTAGTAAAAAGAATGGTGCATTTGAGCCCAGATGCATAGACAAACTTAATCATTTGCCTTCCCTTCTCAGGGAGCATGGGTTCTAGGAAGGCCTGTGTTCCCATGTGTCCCCAGTAATGCCAACACACATCTCATGAGATGCCTGCTGGGTCAGCAGAAGTTAGAGGAGTACATAAATGGTGGGGGAGGGGAGTCTGTGGCCCCTACCAGGGAAATAGGACAGGATAGTGACCTCCCTCCCCAGAGCAATGGCTAAAAACACTCGTGAGTCACCACCATCCAAGGAGTGTTCAGCTAAACCCTGAACCCTGTACCCTGAACCCTGGCCCTCCTTTTCTCTCCAGCTCCCCAATTTATTTCTTGTTCAACCTTTTAGGCCTGACATCGGTAAGTCTTCACCTGCCCGAGAAGCCCGTTTGACAGGACACATGAGGTGGTTGGAACCACCTGGCCTCTGCCTTTGTTCTTTGAAGCCAGGACTTTGCATGGTGGAGAAAGATTCTGGGTCTGAAAGGAGGACGTGGAAACTTGGCCTCTCTCTGAAGCCCTTGGCTCTACCCACACCTACTTCTAGAAATTTTGGTCATACTTACACAGCAATGCTCCATATAGACTTAAACATGACATCGACACACAGGATCCCAGGTGAACATGGACAAGCCACACATACAAGCACAAAGCACATGTGCACACCCTTGGCCACACAGGCACACAGACACAGATGCAGAAAGCGGCACTTGCTGCTCCTGGGGTTCTGAACCCCCCTGACCTGTGTCTCCAGCACCACACACCACTGTCTTCACTGTCTGTGTGGTCAGGATTGGTGTGACCTTGAGAAGCAAGAGTCGGGATGCTCAGAAACCCGAGGCTTGTCCTCAAGTTTTCCCATCAGCTCCAGGTGGTGTCTTTGACTGCTCAGAGCTGAGGTCCTGCTGAGGAGAGGAGAGAGGTGGACAGACATGGACTCAACTCATAAGTCTGTTTATTCCAGACCTGCACTGGGAATCATAGGACAGAGGCCTATGGGTTTGGGGGCTCCTGAAGACAAGAGTTTTCCTGAGGGCCCTCAGTCCTGGGAAGGGCAGAGCCTGGGCAAGGATGCTGGGGGTGGGGGTGGGAAAGAGGCAGGATTTATGGCATTTCCCCTCCAGCTGGAAACAAAGGCAGATTCCTGCGTCCTGCGTGAGCAATCCGGTCCCACCCTCCCGAGTGGTAGGAGCTGAAGGAAATACCGCTGGCCTCCGGCCTCACCCGGTCACTTGGCTCCTCTTTCAAACAATCTCCTTCCTAGCTTGGGCTATTACCTACTTTCAAATCTCAGAGATGCTCTCAGCCCCATGAGCGGTAGCCACCTGAAGTCCTCAGTCTCTTCTAGGAAGCAAGATTCCTTTCACACCTCATGCTTACTGGTTAGCTTGACCCTCCCTCTCCCGAACTCAGACCCAATTTTTCTCTAGAGAAAATGTGCCAAATGGTCAGTGAGACCCTGGAGACATGTGCCATGGGGTGTTTGTGGGGGGAGGTTAGGAGCAATCTGCCCTCCATCCCATGCCAAGATGGCTGAGCCCAGTGAGCACGTCTTCCTTCGACAGTGTGAGGACCTGAGTTCAGAGCCCAGAATTCATGTGAAAAGCCAGGCATAGTGTTTAGTGCCTATAACCTCAGTCTCAGACACAGGCATGACCCTGAGGCTGCTGGCCAGCCAGCCTAGCCACTTTGTGAGCTCCAGGTTCAGTGAGAGACCCTACCTCAAAAAAAGCAACCAAACAAATAAAAAATAATAATGTGGAGAAGTGATAAAGGAATAGATCTGATCCCAACTTTTGACTACCACATGATAGGCCCATATATGCACACATAAAGACACACATGAACATGTTTATACACAATGCACATGTACACACATGAATATGCACACATATACACAAACATGCACACGTGAACATACACACATGAACATGCACACACATGAATGTGAGCATGCAAACATGTACACACACTTTACACACATGTGAGTGTGTGCACATGCCTAATAATCAAAAATGGGAAACATACTCAGTGTCCCAAATCCTAAAGTTTCCCTAACCTAAAGCCTAAAGCTGTACGGTGTAGAAACACACTTCATGCTCCTATAACCATTATTACCATGGTTCTGGGAGTCAGCCCAGGGCCTCACGCATAAGGCAAGTCCCCTACCACTGAGCTATATCCTTGGGTCCTTAAAAATGATTTTTTTATTCATTTATCTTTAAATTTTTATTGCATTTTTATTTATTCTGTGCACATGTGCATTGTCTGGGCATGAATACGGCAGTCAGAGGACCAGTTGCTGGACTGGTTCTCTCTTTCCACTTTGTGGATCCCAGCAGGGATCGAACTCAGGTCATCAGGCTTGGTGGTAGAATCATCTTGGTGATTCTACTTGCTTGCTTTTTTGAAACAGGCTCTTAAGTAGCTGGCCCAAACTTGCTATGTAACCAAGGATAACCTTGAACTTCTTATCCTCCTGCCTCCACCTCCCAAGTGCTGGGATTACAAGTATGTGCCACCATACTAGGTTATTTTTAAATTTTTAAGAGAGAGTTTTGGATTCAAGAGATGACTCACCAACTAAAGAAAGATGTCTGCCTCTGAACCTGCTGACCTGAGTCTAGTTCCCGAGACCTGCATGGCGGAATGAGAGACCCAACTCCACAGGTTGTCCTCTCAGCTCACACGCACACCATGGTGTGCTCTCTTCTCAGGCGCGCGCACACACAAGCACACACATACACACACACAATAAATACAATTAAAATAGTATCTGAGACAGGGTCTTACTAAGTTATGCAGGATGGCTCAACTCGGTAATTCAGGCAAGTCTTGGAATATATGATCTTCCTACCTCAGGCTCCAGAGTAGTTGGGATTGCAGGCCTGTGACACCATTTCCAGCTTCTCAGTATAAATTCTTATAGTGGTTTGGATGAGAATGGTTCCCACAGGCTCATATGTCTGAATGTCTGGTCCCCAGTTGGTGGAACTGTTTGGGAAGAATTGATAGGTGTGGCCTTGTTGGAGGAGCAGTGACACTGGGGTTGAGTTTTGAGGTTTCAAAGGTCTACACCATTCCCAGTTAGCTCTCTCTGCCTTATCCTCTGCCAATATGTAAGCTGTAGTCAATACTGCAGTGCCAGGCCTGCCTGCTCACTGCCATGCTCCTGGCCACAAAGGTCATGAACTCACCTTCTGAAACTATAAGCGAGCCCTCAATTAACTCTTTCTATGTTATCTCTTTGCAGCAATAGAGAAGTTAAGAACCCTTGTGCAGAATTTTTGCTTTTCTTCTATACTGACTTGGTAAGGACACAGGGGCCACTCTGCTAGCTCAGGCATGCCTGGGTCTGCTGACTCCCTCCACACTGACTTGGTGAGGACACAGGGGCCACTCTGCTAGCTCAGGCATGCCTGGGGCCTGCTGACTCCCTTAGTGGCTCCCCCTCCCCCAAGCAAGCCAAACGTGGATGTGCAGCCTACATGTGCTGGAGGACTTTCCCACACACTTCTCTGCTAGTCTGGGAATGTGGCAGAGAAGGCATTGCCAACCCCTTCGTGCAGAGGAAGAAACGGAGGACCGCATTCAGGTGTCCCAGCTTCACTTCCTGTCCCCTCCCTCAGCGGTCAGGTCAGCTGGTAAGAGTTCAGGGCTCTGGGAGTGGGGAGCAGTAGCCCAGAGCAGGCAAGGTTAGATCAGCTTGCCAAGAGATTCCAAGCTTCATGCCTGCCCACTTCTATGACAGCCCATAGGCACATTCTGACCCTGCCCTGGCCTGGCCTGGCCTGCCATCCCCTGCTCAAGGGTTACCTTGAGATGAATGGCCTTGAAGATTCAGGGTGAATGGGGAATGGCCAGCCACTTCAAGGAGGTCTGGAAGAGGATGACGCCTTTACGGTCCCACATCTAGGAATCCGGCAGCATCTGTCAGCCTCTCCCTGAGGAGCAGGGTGCATTCTGACTTCCCCGATCTCCCAAACCTAGGTGTAGCCAAACTACATCTTGATCTAGGCTGGAGTGACAGAGTCTGGAACTGATCAGAATGTTGTCACATAGG
This sequence comes from Alexandromys fortis, assembly GCF_014885135.2. Taxonomy (NCBI): domain Eukaryota; kingdom Metazoa; phylum Chordata; class Mammalia; order Rodentia; family Cricetidae; genus Alexandromys; species Alexandromys fortis. Next base: position 2,037,156 of record NW_026068089.1, read on the forward strand.
CCGGGAGGAGACTTCAGAATTCTCTAGCCTATATCTTTCATTGTGCAAAGAAGGAAATAGAGGGGAGAGAGAGAGAGAGAGAGAGAGAGAGAGAGAGAGAGAGAGAGAGAGAGAGAGATAGATAGATTCAGGCCTGGAATCCAGCCCTATGACCCACAGTTACTGATCTTTTCAAGACGCCGTAGCATGTTCTGCCTGGAGTTAAGGATTCCTGTCCCTTCAGGATTCCTTTCAGGCCACCACATTGAAAATCTCACCTGTGTTCAATAGAAAGATAACTGAAATCTGTGTCACATTTTCCGTAAAGGAGACCCACAATTCTCCCTTGTCATCTACCTTGTCTTTCTAGTTGGAAAAACGTGGCTGTTCAATCCCCCCGCCATGTGTCTGTGTATGTGTGTGTGTGTTCTGTGTGTGTGTATGTGTGTCTGTGTGTGCATTGCGTGTGTGTCTCTGTGTGTGTATGCGTACGCCTGTGTGTCTGTGTGTATGTGTGTCTCTCTGTGCGTATTCTGTGTGTATGTGTGTGCCTGTGTGTGTTTGTATGTGTGTCTGTGTGTATTGTGTGTCTCTGTGTGTGTATGTGTTTACCTGTGTGTGAGTCAGTGTGGGTAAGTGTCTATCTGTGTGTGTGTGTTCTATGTGTGTGTTACCCAGGGCCTTGCACATGCTGGGGAAGTGCCCCGTTACCCAACTATACCTCTTCTATTCCATAATTTAAGAGCAGCAAAACCCAGCTCATTCCCTGCTTCTTTCCTCCTTTGCTTTGTTCCCCACCTACCCTGGTGCAGAAATGGGCACATGCTCTGCAGGGCCTGGTGCAAAGCAGAAATTATGTGTTAAGAACACATGAAGAATTTCAAGATGGCAGCAGAAGAGCTGCGACCCCGAGTGTCTGTGTATGCCTGGCCTTGGTCTCTTTGAAAAGTGAGGCTTGAGCCAGGCATGGGGCAAGCACCTGGCATCCTAGCTCTGGGGAGTTGGCAACAGCAAGAGCTCACGTTCAGGGCAGGCCTAAGATTTTAGTGATCTTTCTCAAAAACAAACAAACTAAAAAACCCCACAATTAGGAACCTACTGCACAGCTTGGTAGTGGTGGGTACGCCTTTAATCCCAGCACTTGGGAGGCAGAGGCAGGCAGATCTCTGTGAGTTCGAGGCCAGCCTGGTCTAGCTCCAAAGCTATACAGAGAAACCTTGTCTCAAAAAACATGAAACAAACAAAAAAAAAAAAAAGAAAGAATGGAAGGAAGGAAGGAAGGAAGGAAGGAAGGAAGGAAGAAAAAAAGAACTTAATGCACACAGATGACCCTAAAAGGCCAGAGTTCCTTGTCCTCTTCCAGGGCAGCTCCATTGTCACCTGCCACCAGAAAGGACCTCCTTGAAGTTCTTTGCACTTCTGAGGATCTGCAGACCTCTGCTTCAGGCACTGGTGGGAAGTCCTTCTGTGCATCACAATCTGAATCGGAATCCTTTGGGTCTGTTTCATCTCATTCTGTCCTTGCTAAATGTGAGGAACAGCTGGGCTCTATGAGCAATGAATTCTTGTAGACTTGGACAGAGCCTGTAATTCCTTTTCTATGTCCTCATTGGCCTGAGGCCCTAGTGCTTTCTCCAACTCTGTGTCCCTCCTCTGACAGCAAACCCCTAGGTTTCCTGTGCATTGTGGGAGGCGTGGGTTCACCAGAGCTGCTAAGGTACCAGCCAGTGTCCTGGAGAGGAGAAGGAGATGCCACCTCTAACCACACCTTCCCTCCTACCTCTGCTTCTCACCATTCTACTTCCCAGGCCTGGCCACAGAACCCTCCCACCCCACTGACACTCAGCAGTCAATATGGAGCTCTTGACCTTACCCATGACCTCCTAGCTCCGCCTTCCCAAGCAGGCAGGCCTTGGACTTGGGCTACAGAAGTCCCACGGGTCCTGTCCCAGAGCCCTCACTCCCACTCCTTAAGACTGAGAGAGACACATAAGCTGGAGAGAGAGAGAGAGAGCAGCCCAAAGCCCTAGCAGGCAGGAGGAAGAGTGGGTGTGAGGACTGTGGTGTAGCCAGGCTCCCAGTTCTACAGAGTAACAAAGTGGCCTCTTCAATCTGGAAACAGAGACTGTAACCATGGTGCTCCTTCTGACTGCATGGCAGTCTGTCCTGAGGCTGAAACTCGCTTTGCTGGGACTCTGGAAATTCAGGAGGCTCACAACTCAAGAAGCTGCCGCGGTGTATGGGGGTGAGGGTTCAGCAGAGAAAGAGAAGTCAGTCAGTCTGAGCCACTGGCCATTGTCTCCCCCAGCCACTATTCCTGCCAGAGGCTCAGACTAAGGAACCGAGATCGGCACCATCTTTTTCTGTTTGTAGGATAGTGTACCATGTTCATTAACACATGGTGCTGAAGCCCTGGAGGTGTTCCTAGGGTCTCAGCAACTAGCCTGGATTCTCAGTCGGTGGATGTACTTCAGAGTCGGGGTGGACGCTCACAAGGCTAAGAAGAAAGCTCAGGTCCTGCCAAGGAAGGCCTAGACTTCCCCACAGTCCCAGCCTGTACAGCCGGGTTAGGAAGAAGACTGTGTTATCACCACCACCAAGTCCTTCTGTCCCGCTCCCCAGCTGCACGACCCAGCCTCAGGAGACTCCATGCCCAAAATTCTAAAGTCCATCTGGTGGGACCCCCACCCCCGCATCTCGTGGTTGCGTTCCTACCCCAAAAGGATAAAAAGTCCAAAGCAGCCTCTCGCTCAGTTCTGGCCTCCACTGATGGAGAGGGCAACTGCCAAGCTCTTAAGACTATCTGGACCAATCTGGACCTCTTTAGCCCTCGGCTGAACATTGATGGACAGGACTGCAGAAGAGGGAAGGGAATGAAAGTATTGCGGGTAAAGGGGCAAGAGCTTGGAGGCAGAAAGATTTAGACCTCCTGGGGAATCCCAAAGGGCGGAGCCAACTGACCAAACCCTCCCAGTCCAAACTCAGCTCTCACTGCGCTGTTCCCTGAGCACCTGGAGTAAGGTAGGTAAGGGCGGGTCACTCCCCAGGTGCCCACTCTGCTCCCTCTGGAGCCAGAATCCAGGTTTCTGTCTCTCCGTGAGCGCTTCCCTCATCCCTTCTAGGGGCCCAGGCTGATGACTCGGCTACCGGCTGGGTCCCCGCGGGGCCTGCCCAGGACCCACGGGACCCCAAGGCCTGAGTTCGGGAGAGGGGGGCTGGGGCGGCTGCACTGAGGTCTGCAGCCCTCTGGAGCACCGGGCCCTGCGGCCGGGAGGCGTGCTGGGCAATAGGAAACGGGTTATTAGGAGGGAGTGGTGGAGCCGGGCCAGGCAGGAAGAAGCTAGAATAAGAAACATTTTTGCTCCAGCCCCTTCCCAGTCCCGGGAGGCCGCCGCGCTAGCTGCGCGGACCGAGCCTTTTCCCGGCTCCAGACCGGCTCCAGACGAGAGATCCCAGCCGCCTCTGGGGAAGAGAGGCGGGGGTCCTGCCGTCCCTTCCAAAGGTGAGTCGAGGTCGTGCTGGGCCGAGCAGGGTGACCCATCCCTGGTCTCAGTGGGCTTTTCCTTCGCGAAGATCTGAGCGACCTCTCAGAGATCTCTGAGATTCGTGCGAGGAGGGCTCAGTTTTAGCTGAATAAGAGAGCCAGCAGTCCCTGGGTTGAGGACACATACCTGCCTGTTACCCTGAGAATGGGAGGGAGCTGGACAAATTCGGATGGGGAATCAAAAACTTTTACTCTTGCTAGGTGTCCTGAGGCCTTTAGCTTCCCTTACCCAATTCCAATCTATTCATTTAACTCTCTCTTCTATGCTTATCTGAGAAAATAAAATGGGACCAAGGATTCTTCCCCTCCGGGAGCTCCCATGCCCCTCCAGGGTGCTGGGTTGACCTAGGGGTGACTTCCCCATGCCGTTGAAACTCCTCGCCGAGCCCATGTTTTCCAGACCAGCTCTTGCTTCAGGAATTTGTCATTACAAGGCCATGTCCCAAATCTCACCTTTAACCCTAGATGGTCATAAATTCCCCTGCTGTGGGTGTCCTTTGCATCCAGTCCAAAGGGAATCCTAGCCTTTCCCCAGGCTGGAATCCTAGACTGTCAGCCCATTCTGGAGAGGTCTGCTGGGGCTGGCGGCTTCTTAGGAACACTCATCTGTTTATGAGCAGCCTCAGTGAGAGTCAGGGTCTGTCCTCTCTGACCCCCACTACTGTTTGTCCCCCTACCTGTCTTCTCAATTATCATTCTATGTAGCATATAGTTTTCTATGTACCATGGGAGATCGTTGTGCCCAGCTTGTAGAAGAGAAGCCTTGTTCCAGGCTTTGGTCAATGAGACCAGGAGACATCATGGCTGGCTTGTTCTGAGACAGAACTGGCCTCAGATTCTCAATCCTCCTGCCTCAGGAGGCCCTTGAGTGCTGGTCTGTGCCACCACACCTGACGATGGTTGACCTTTCAGTAACACCAAGTGCATCTTTCACACCTGCCAATTTACACTTCTGCATTTGCCCGGGAATGGCACACGATCTTGCACCAACCCCATAGCTGAAGGTAGTGGAGGCTTGGTCAGCCAGAGCATCCCGTCAACCCCTATACTCCACAGGAGGCTCCTCTATCCGAGGTCTCCCTGCTGGGGATTTCAGTCACTGACAGTCAGCTGCGGTGTGAAAATAGTTCACAGGAGCTTCCAGAAAGAAGGGGTTTTTAAGGTTTAAATCCATACTGCCTCCAGAGTGTAGAGAGATCTCATTATCATCCCCATCTCATTGGTCATATGAATCATGTCTTTGTCTATGGATTCATGCTGTGTATGTTACCTACCTGTTAGTCACCTAGTAGCTGTCAGCGCTATCAGGCTGACTATGTATTGCTGTGCTTATGATCAAGTAACCTTTATTTCACTTAACGGCCCAAAGCGCAAGCGCAGCAGCGCTGACGGCTCAGATACACCAAGGAGAAGCTAAAGGTGCTTCCTTTAAGTTCAAGGACAAAGTATTTTCTTATTAATATTAATGTCTTCTTGCCCAACATACAAGTTAAACTTTATTATTGGTTTGTTATGAGTAGAGAGGAACAGGATGTGCAGATTGGCCCTGTCAGTGTGGTTTGGGGATGCCTTACCTCAGATGAGGAAGGACCATTGCACTGTACCACTTTGCAGATGCCTAAGACTCTAAAACCTAGGCTTGTTCCGCTCTAGCCCACCACCGTTGTGTTGGTAGACCTTGCAGGCAAATGCTGAAGGCAGCCATCTGAACGGTTGGGTCTTCTCCGGGCACTTTTCTGCCTTGGGACAGTCAGTGTGGGAGAGTCCTGCTGCTGGTGGAAGCAGGAAAAAGATTGACAGCCATCATCCAGGCACACACCTGAGGCTCAAACACTGGGAAATCTGGCAAAGAACAGTTTCTGGGCCACGACGACACTATGCAATGAAACCCGAGGAGAGCACCAGTCAATGACACCAGGGGGACAGATTGCTAATGTCTGCTGAGACCGGAGACACCTTTGTCCTGGGCTCACCTAACTCCAGACAAATAGGAAGAGCAATGATTGAGGAAGGACTTGCTGTCCATCACTCATGTTTACCCAGTCATGTTCAGCACCCACTTCCTGTAGAAGTGTTGTGAGGCTCCGCAGAGACAAGCTGGAGAACTCAGTGCCCGCAAAGTAAGAACAAGAGCGCTTTGCCTGCTATAATTTCCCTGCCTTAAGTTAATGACTGAAAGTCGTCTAATACTTGTGATTTTTGGCCAACTGCAACAATGTTTCTGTCCATACATCTTTCATGCAATTCTGCTGAGGAGTAAAAGAGAACCCTAAGATCCAGATTATGCCCCTGCCCCATTCTTAACCCGAGATGGGAGTTGATCCGTGCCATCACATTCCCAGGGCTGGACCAGGAGTGGCTTCCACATGACTGCCCACAGTTCCCTAAGCTGCTGATGTTTAGAGCACATTCTTTTCTCCCATACCCATGCTCACCCTCGTGCAGCAGCGTCACCAAGTCCCTGGTCTTGTATTGCTCGCTTTCTTCCCAGCGAGATGGGGAGGCACCTAGGAGGAGCTTAGGGTCTCTTCCCTCTGTGGCCCATGTCCACCCAGCCAGCAATGTGGAAAGAATGGAAGCAAAGGAGACAGGTTTGGCTCTGTGCCAGACACCGTTCTCTAAACCTGGTGCATCTGATCCCAGATGAATCCGAATTTCCTGGGGAACTGTTTACAAATGCATGCTTTTATTTATTTATTTACTTATTTATCCCCTTCTTTCTTGATTTTTGGAGTCATGGTCTTGTTATGTAACCAAGGCTGGCCCCAGCATCTTAACTGTTTATTTGGCATTCCCCCATTCTCCTGTCGCAACCTTCAGAGTGTTGGATCACAGGCACCTTACCACTGTACCCTGCTCAAAGAACATTTCTGGCTGGTCTCAGACAGACTGAATGGGTGACACACCAAAGGAACTACCTAGTTAACCCACTGCATAAAGTTCTGAGATGCAGTAGAGTGGCAAGGGGTACATGGGGGCAGTTAGGGAGGAAGAAGTTTGGTAGCATGTCCCAGGATGTCTTGTTGCTAGTGGTTCCCATCTCATGGTCTCTCCTTAGCTACTTTCTGGGCAGGTGAAGTCTGCCACCAATGGCTTCCTGCCCTTGGCCTCAGGACACGCCCTCTGCATTTATCCTCAGGACCCCTGCAGAGAGCTTATCAGATTCCTAACTGGCTTCTAGCAGGGGCAATAGGCAGGAGGTCAGGCCGAGGCTGGGACACAGCTGCAACAGCCCAGGTCTCTATTTCCTCCCCCAGACCAGCCTCTGGAGCAGAGGAAACCCAGGCAGGAAGGCCAGGGCTGCCACTAGCCAGAAAGACCCACCAAGCCCCCCAGCCTGACCCTAGACATCCTGCGCTCCCAAAGCCTCAGCATCTTGGGTCTTAGTTTGGTACCAAGATTTGAACACGGGCCTCTGTGGTCTATGTGACTGTATGTCCAGACCTTCTCCTCTCATATCACAGGACACGTATATCCAGTCCTTCTCATGACACATCACAGGACACGTATATCCAGCCCTTCTCATGTCTTATCGTAAGTCACTCTCTGCGTTAGTTCCCCTAGCTGGAGATTCAGCCTGTACGTTCACATAGTCTGTGTTTTGACTTCTGCCCTTCTTGTGCAGCCTCAGCACCTACCCTCTGGTCCGGAGGCTTGGTGAAGGTACAGCTCCTAAAGTCCTAGTTGATTTGGGTCCTGAGTTTCATTCATGCACCAGAAAACCCTTCTCCCCAGTGCTCATCCAACTTCTGAAGAGTCAAACACCAGGCAACTTCGCAAGGCCCAAATGTGTTTCACTTCCCATTACTACCGACTCTTCCCACACCCTTTCCCAGGACAAAAGAGGGAGGGCAGATGGTTCTGAGGGGGAACAGACTCTTTCCACCTAGACATAGGCAGGCTCACATATGGCTGCTACAAGCCTGGGGAAGCAGGCAGGGGCTGACACCACTGGCTCAGGACACAGAGAAGGAAGAGTGGTGGAGGGGTTCTAGACTTGTGTTCCACTCTTGTTACTGCAAGACAATTCTAATGGAGCCTGGCCAGTCTCCTCCCCTGGCCTGACTCCCTCCTCTAAAACCAGAGCTGGGAGGGGAGCAGGACAGAGAGATGGCTAAGGAGGTGATGATGCTTGCCACGTAAACTTGGTGACAAAACCCATGTAAAGGTAAGAAGAGAGAACCAACTCCACAGAATTGCCCTCTGATCTCCACACTTGTGCATTGGCACAGGAGCCCTTAAACACAGACAAAATAATAACGAATGAAACTTTAAAAAATCATAAAACTGGAGCTGGAGTTGGTGGTTTGTAAGGGCTCCAGGTGCCCCCTTTAGACCCCGTTCTACTTGGAGCCTGCCCTGGGTTCCCTGCTGTGCGTGACTCCAGCCTGTCCTATCCAGACTTCAATCTAAACAATCTTGATTCCTGTTGCCGGCCTGGCGGGACCCTGAATGGCAGGAAGTGAAGACAGGAGCCTGTTTATGTTTGAAGCAGCCAGGCATGGGGGGTGGGGGGCACTGGGAAAGGGTGGGCAGGGGTGGAGACTGGAGGGGTTGGCAAGTGGCAGAGGATGGGGGGAGCTAGGAAAGACGTATTCTTCCACTGTAGCTATGACCGTCTGTGCTGCCTACCTCCAGTCTGCTCCTGTCAGAACCCAGCAGTGGGGCACAGAGCCGGGATGCCCTCTGGCTCACATCATTTAAACACAGCTTTCCACCCTCACCCCCAACAGATGGTTTCCATGGGGAAGTGAAGCAGGACTTCCCTTGCAGGCCCCGCCCTAAAGTCAGACGTAGGAGTGGGGAGGTGGCTTCCCTGCCTCCCCCCAGAAATACTCCCAGTGATTTCCTCCTGGTAGGAGGAGACCTTGGTTACCCACGGCTGTCACATTTTGCAGATCTCACCGCATCTCTGCTCCTAACTCCAAGGACCATGACCTCAGAGATCCCCAGAAAGGGCCTTCTGATGCTGCTGGTGGCCTTGGGCCTAACCAAGGGTGAGTATGGGAGGGGCAGTGTGGAAACCAGGGACCTGAATGGAGGAAGGCCATCTGGGCTCAGCTCAGCTTTGGCTGGGGCTGGATCTGATGAGCTGAGAACAGGAGCCTAGCAGGAGGGCAGAGGGTGACCCCTATAGACTAGTTCCCCAGGAGCCTAGGAGGGTAGAGGGTGACCCCTATAGACTAGTCCCCCAGGAGCTTAGAAGGGTAGAGGGTGACCCCTATAGACTAGTTCCCCAGGAGCCTAGGAGGGCAGAGGGTGACCCCTATAGACTAGTTCCCCAGGAGCCTAGGAGGGCAGAGGGTGACTCCTGTAGACTAGTCCCCAGGAGCCTAGGAGGGTAGAGGGTGACTCCTATAGACTAGTCCCCCAGGAGCTTAGGAGGGTAGAGGGTGACTCCTGTAGACTAGTCCCCCAGGAGCCTGGCAGGAGGGTAGAGGGTAGGTTCCTATGGACTAGTTCACCAGCTCCAATCTTCTCTTTGTCTTGATGATACTGACTTGTATGATGAAGTTCCTAGCTGGGTAGAACCTACATCTTGGGTGGAGGCAGAAGGGGTGTGAACAGGGAGAGTCTGGGACCAGAGCAGGACCTGTAGTAGGGAGAAGAAATCCCAGCACAGGCAGTAGACCAAAGCTGGCTTCTCACAGTCTCCACTGCCTGTGCGGCTGGGGGTAAGGCTCCTAGAGAAGGACAGCAAGTGGATGGCATTAAAGACTAACTCCTGAGAGTTTGCCTGTGAAATCAGAAGGGACAGGACGGTAGGAGGAAGTGCCCGGATTTCTCTTGTGTCTTCCAGGAGGTATGGTAAAAGCCTCCAGGGATCGGCTGGTGAACTGCACTTGTGAGAGCCCACACTGCAAGAAACCAACCTGCCAGGGGGCATGGTGCACAGTGGTGCTAGTTCGCGAACAGGGCGGGCACCCCCAGGTCTTTCGGGGCTGTGGGAACATGAACCAGGAACTCTGTTTGGGACGCCCCACAGAGTCTTTCAATCACCACTGCTGCTATCGATCCTTTTGCAACCACAATGTGTCCTTGGTGCTGGAGGGTACGTCCAGAGGCTCTTCCAGAGGTGGGATGCTGGGATCTAACTGTCAGGGTCAAGAGAACTGGCCTGGTGGAGCTACTCAATATCCCTCTCTTCCCAGCCACCCCAACTCCTTCGGAGGGGCCAACAAATACCCACCTGCCTCTGATCTTGGGTCCCGTGCTGGCCTTGCTAGTCCTGGTGGCCTTGGGTGCTCTGGGCTTGTGGCATGTCCGGCGAAGGCAGGAGAAGCAACAGGGTCTGCACAGTGACCTGGGCGAGTCCAGCCTCATCCTGAAGGCGTCCGAACAGGGAGACAGCATGTTGGGGGTATGGACCTATGACAACCTGGGACCTGGGGGTGGGTATGTAAACAGGGGCACCAGTATCAGGGGGTCACCCAAAGACAGCAGTGAGAATCAGGCAGTGCCCCAACAGTGGGACAGAGGTAGGGAGTGGAGAAAGGGGCTGTGGCTGATGGGCAGACACTCAGTGGCTACTTGGTATTCCTAGGACTTCCTGGACAGCGACTGTACCACGGGCAGTGGCTCCGGACTCCCCTTCCTGGTGCAGAGGACAGTAGCCCGGCAGGTCGCACTGGTGGAGTGTGTGGGTAAGCAATGAGTAGCCAGGGACTAAAGGCTCCGGTAACCCTGGAGAGATCAGGAAGCTCTTGGCTTCCAGGATCACAAGTGGGGCCAGCCTGGACCAGAATAAGGGATTCCACTGGGCAGGACACGGGTTGGTAATGCGTCAAGGTTAAGTTCTTCTGCAAGGACAGTTATGATAACCTAAGGTAGCTCAAATCTGGGGCAGGATGTGGATTAAGTTATGTAGAGATTCGGGTTGGGGACAGCAGGATAGCTCAGAAGGTGAGGGCCTAAACCTCACCCTGGTATGTACTTCATGAAAGGAGAGAACCGTCTTCCATGGTTGCCCTTTGACTTACATATGTGATCCTAGCCCGTGTGCATTAAACACATGCACACATACAAATAAATAAATGTAATTTTAAAAAAGTTTAAAAGCTGGATGTGTCGGGCTGGAGAGATGGCTCAGAGGTTAAGGACACTGACTGTTCTTCCAGGGGTCCTGAGTTCAATTCCCAGCAACCACATGGTGGCTCACAACCATCTAAAATGAGATCTGGTGCCCTTTTCTGGCATGCAGGCATACATGGAGGCAGAACACTGTATTGTATATGTAATAAATAAAATCTTTAAAAAAAAAAAAGCTGGATGTGGTGGCGCATGCCTTTAATCCCAACACTTAGGAGGCAAAGGCAGGCAGATTTCTGTGAGTTCAAGGCCAGCCTGGTCTATATGGCAAGTTCCAAGTTGGCCAGTGACACACAATGAGAACGTGCCTGAAAAATAAACGTCAAAAAATAAATTCAGGATTTGCAGAAGGTGTCTTTGCGGCATTCAGGGTTGGGGGTGGGGCTTCTAGGACTGTTGTGTGTCTAGTGTGTGACTCTTGTTCTTCCCTTGGTCACTGGCTTAGGGAAGGGCCGATATGGCGAGGTGTGGCGGGGTTCATGGCACGGCGAGAGTGTGGCTGTCAAGATTTTCTCCTCACGGGATGAACAGTCCTGGTTCCGGGAGACGGAGATCTACAACACAGTTCTGCTTAGGCATGACAACATCCTAGGCAAGGAGGGGACACATTCCAGGCCTAAGTGACCCAAGCCCCTTAGCTCAGGACTGGAATAGACAGAACGCTGGGCATTGGTCTAACACTAAGTGACTCCCAAACCCCTTCAACCTTTAACCCCTGACTCCAGCCATGTCATCAGCCTCTGCCCCCCCCCCTTCTGAGCCCCTCAGCCTTAGCTTCCCCTCACCACCCCCGCCACTCCTTCCTCCTCAGCGCTTTGACGGAATCACACCCTTTTACCTACAGGCTTCATCGCCTCTGACATGACCTCCCGCAACTCGAGCACGCAGCTGTGGCTCATCACCCACTACCATGAGCACGGCTCCCTCTATGACTTTTTGCAGAGGCAAACGCTGGAGCCCCAGTTGGCCCTGAAGTTAGCCGTGTCCGCGGCCTGTGGCCTGGCACACCTGCATGTAGAGATCTTTGGCACTCAAGGCAAACCAGCCATCGCCCATCGTGACCTCAAGAGCCGCAATGTGCTGGTCAAGAGCAACTTGCAATGTTGCATTGCAGATCTGGGTGAGCAGGACTGGAGGGGCGGAGCTTCACAGGTGGGTGGGGCTCACATGCTCAGTTCTGCCTGTTTCTGTGGGGGAGAGAATTAGCACTTTAAAACCTGTTTCCAAGCCGGGGCACTCAGGAGCCAGGGGCAGGGGCAGGGGCGGGGGCAGGGGCAGGGGCAGAAGCAGGTGGATCTCTGAGTTAGAGGCTAGCCTGGTCTACAGAGTGAGATACTGGACAGCCAGGGCTACACAGAGAAACCCTGTCTCAAAACAAACAAATTGTTTCCAGCCCAGACTTCTCTGCCATTTATTCTACTTCCAGAAAGCGGACTGGGAGGCAGGAACACCTTACTCTGACTTCTCCCAACCTGCCTGAAGTTCTACCATGTAAAATGGGCATCATAATGCCTACTTTGCCTTTGGGTTCTTGGGAACCTTGAGAGCTGTATAAAGCAAAGGGTACATGGAACAGAAGTTCCCCTCTGGCTCTGTCTGTATTCCAGGCTGTCTCAGGACAGGTCTCCATTGCCTTGCTCCTCTGTGTCTGTTTCTGTCCTCACTGCATCTGGCTCTAGCCCGGGCTCCCCTGGATGGGAGTAGCCGTCCTCTGTGGGTGCCCTGGAGGACTGACAAGCCAAATACCCATAGGACTGGCTGTGATGCACTCCCAGGGTAGTGACTACCTAGACATCGGCAACAACCCCCGAGTGGGAACCAAGAGGTACATGGCACCCGAGGTGCTGGATGAACAGATCCGAACCGACTGCTTTGAGTCATACAAGTGGACGGACGTTTGGGCCTTTGGCCTAGTGCTGTGGGAGATCGCCCGGCGGACCATCATCAATGGTGAGGGCCCACCATATACAGTGTGCGTGTGTGTGAATGTTTGTGGTGTGTGTGTGTGTGTTGCGTGTAATAGATAGAGACTGGGCTTCCTTATGGGTGGGGGATGGGGGTGGGGGTTATAGGAGGTGGGCGTGTGACCTGTGACCTCAGGGTTTGAGACTAGCTCTCCCAGCATTCCGTTACTGCTGTTTATCAACTAGTTCAGCACAGAAGGACTTTTAAGGTTCCTCTGAGCCCGTGAAGTCTTGAGTTAGAAATAAATAAATAAACAAAAATCCCATAAGTATTCAGAGCTGGGGTGGGGATACAGCTCAGTGGTAGAATGCTTGCTGCAGTCACAGGGATGATCCAAATTAAGTATTTAGAACAATATCTAGAAGCTAGGCTTAGTGGCCCACACTTAATAATCTCAGTACTCAGGAAGCAGAAGAATTGCCCCAAGTTCAAGGCCGGCAGGTCTATATAAATAGTGAATTTCAGATCATCCAGGACTACAGAGAGACCCTGACAAAAATAAAAAAGAAATAAAAATAAAAAAGAATGAAAGGGGGCTGGAGAGATGGCTCAGTGGTTAAGAGCATTGCCCGCTCTTCCAAAGGTCCTGAGTTCAATTCCCGGCAACCACATGGTGGCTCACAACCATCTGTAATGAGGTCTGGTGCCCTCTTCTGGCCTACAGACAGAATATTGTATCCATAATAAATAAGTAAATATTTAAAAAAAAATGAAAGAAGCAAAAAAGCAGACAGTGCCTAGAGCTAAATATTAGCGGTCATCGTGAAAAAGCGCATGTAATACTATTCCATTTTATAAAGCACAGTCTAAGAGGAAGGGTTATAGCTGGCTAGAGGCAGCTGCAGGACTTAAGCCAGCCACCTGGCTCTGGGCCAGTGTCCTCTGTCACATGACAATTAAATGTTGACCCTTAATTCTTCTATCTGGTATCTGTGTTGCCTGCCTATTGCAGCCTCGTTATGACAGTCGATTGCCGTGAGACACCTTAACTGGGAGAGGCTGGCAGAAGCCCTCGCCCTGTGCTTGCTGCCCTGTGCAGCCCGAGTTGATGGCCTCTCAGTCTCGGGGTAGATGGAGGAGCACAGGCTGACCACTGCAATGTTAGGCTGTCCATGACCACGGTTGCCAGGAGTCCAGAAAGATGATTAGGACAATCCCTGGACCAGACTAGAGCCCTGCTCCCTGGGAGCAGAGATGCTGTCATTTCCTGGGCATCCACCAGGAGCCAGCCTTTTGCAACTTCATCTTTCCTCAGTGGTCACTTGTTGATAGCAGAGACCCAGGTGTTCTCACTCTCCTAGAGTCTCCAGGGGTTCCAGTCCCTGGGCATGAACCACTAGAGTCAGCTATGTGAGGCTGGAGCTAGAGAAGGGGCGCCTCGATGAAACCAAAGAACTCTTGGGCCTGGCTACAGGCTGGAAAGGAAGGACTGGTGGATCGGCCTTGGGCTCCCTGGGCGGAGGGGAAGCTCTGTCAGCCCCACACAGACTCCGAGCGCATTATAAACACTGTAATCTGGTGTCAGCCCCGGCACTGATTAAAGGCTCATTAGACTCGCTCAAGCCTCTGCAAATCACTGATTAGGGCGCCAGCGGCACAGGGGCGGCCTGGAAGACCGCCATGGGGAGAACAGCTGGTGAAGGCTTCATTGAAGTTGTGGCCTACATGGTCACAAAAGCAGCCTGGGATTGGGAAGCAGGAAGAGGCACGGAACTACCTCTGACCCCACAGACATACCTTTCAAAAGGGCTCCTGTTTCAGTGCCCTTGGGATATCAAGGGGTGGGGACGCTGCTGGCTGTGGGGTCTGCGGAGGGATGAGCCTTCCCTGATAGGGAGTAGATTAGATGCTATGGACCAGGGAATAAATCATTTCCTCTTAGGAGAGGTGTCTTTTCTGTCCTTTGTCCCTGTTCAGCCCTACCATAGATGTAGTTGAGAGGTCAGAAGCATGGGATTTGGTGTTGGATTTTGGCCTTCAGTCGCTCAGGTAGTCGCTCGATCCTTAGAGACAAGTCACTGTCTTTAGAGCTGTTCTGGCTAATAAGGAGAACTACAGTGGTACAGTCCCTACGGGCTGCTGTGAGGTCCATGCCCAGCACCAAGGACCCTGCCTGGCACACAGGAAGTGCTCTGGAATACCAGCCGTCAGTATCACCAGTCAGGGAGTGGTACCCAGGCTACCCAGGTCCAGGAAGGAAGACAGATGAGGACGATGGAAATGTGATCCTGCCTGGGAAGCTAAGATGGGTTTTAAGTCCTGAGTCTGCTGTGACTGGCCAGGCAACCTGAGTCCCGTGCTTCTTAGCCTGAGTCTCTTCATCCAGGACAGGCACAGCATAGCGCTACCATGAGGACTCGTGGAAAGTGTGTCATGTGCTTCTTAAGGCAAACACCACCTGGGAAGTACAAAATACATAGTAATTCTGTGCTAGGTACAATTGTTACATTGTAGGACAGGGATTACATTGTAGGATTGGACCTTTAGCGAGCAATATGGTTTAGCTCCAGGTCCCTTGGGACAGAGGCCTGACAAAGTTTTCCCCTGGGTGCTCTCTGGTCTCCCTAAGTCTCAAGTGATCACACTATCCCCCTCGAACCCCCAGGCATTGTGGAGGATTACAGGCCGCCCTTCTATGACATGGTACCTAATGACCCCAGCTTTGAAGATATGAAAAAGGTGGTGTGTGTTGACCAACAGACCCCCACCATTCCTAACCGGCTGGCCGCAGATCCGGTAAGGCCTCTGTGGGGGATGGGCTGCAGCTGGGCTGGGATTGGCCTGGGGCTGGTTGAGGTTGATTCTCAGCTGGGATTTCTGGATTCAGGATCCTGTGCTTCCTGGATAGATCCTGGGTGTTCCCCTTACACACCAGGCTTGTGAATCGCTCACCCTTCTTGGACCTTCTGGTCAGTGTAAGATTTTTAGAACCTTTTTCCTTACCCATGAAAATCAGAAGGCCTCTGCTAAATTTCTCCTATCAGGTTTTTCTTGTTGATTTTGATTTTTTTTTCAAGATATTCCACACTTACACAAAGCAATACAAGTATATATAAAAACATACATTACATATATAATATAATATAATATAAATGCTTCTAAATACTCACTCTCAGACATGTACACACATATACATCTAGGCAGCCTCTTGGTACCATGAGGACAAAAATTCTGTTTTTTAGCTTACCTTTTTTTTTTTTTTTTGAGACAGGAGTCTTACTATGTAGCCCTTTAAAAATCTCTTTAAGAGCTGAGTGGGGGGAGGGCGCTGGAGAAATGGCTCAGCTGTTAAGAGCACTGGCTGCTCTTCTAGAGGTCCTGAGTTCAATTCCCAGCAACCACATGGTGGTTCATAACCCTCTATAGTGAGATCTGGTGCCCTCTTCTGGTATGCAGGCAGAACACTGTATATATAATAAATAATTAAAAAAAAAAGCTGGGTGTGGCAGCACAGGCCTTAATCCTAGCACTGGGAGGCAGAGGCAGGTGGATCTGCAGAGTTCAAGGCCAGTCTGGTTTACA
Source organism: Alexandromys fortis (assembly GCF_014885135.2). NCBI lineage: Eukaryota > Metazoa > Chordata > Mammalia > Rodentia > Cricetidae > Alexandromys > Alexandromys fortis. The sequence continues at coordinate 2,053,255 of NW_026068089.1, forward strand.
GAGTGGATTCTAGGACAGCCAGGGTGACTAGAGAAACCCCCATCTCAAAAAACAAAAACAAGCCAGTGAAGGCGTAAGTCACGAACAAGGCAACACCAGTTTGGAGTTATGATTAATAGGGTGTTATTTATTTAAAGGGGAAAAAAACTTACAGATCACAATCCCAGACAACAGCCATCTGCACAACCAGGAAGGGAGTCTAGTCTCCGGCGGAGCAGGAAGTGAAGAGAGCGAGCAGAGGAAATAGCCGCTTTTTTAAAGGGAGAGAGACCAGGCCCCAATGGGCTGGTATCACAGCAGCTATTGGTTGGAGGGGCAGAAAGACCTCCCGCAACAAGCCAGGCAGTGGTGGTTCACACCTTTAATCCCAACACTCAGAAGGCAGAGGCAGGTGGATTTCTCTGAGTTCAAGGCCAGCCTGGTCTACAGGTTGTACAAAGAAACCCTGCCTTGAAAAACAACAACAAAACCCAATATAAATTTCTCCTTTCAGTTTCATGCAAACATAATGTATTTTGACCACATCCACTTCATTCTCCTCTCTAACCACCCCCTCCTTTCAAGAAGCCCCTCCTACTTCTCACTCTGATATTTCCACTTTAGTAACTGGATGCCCTCACTGAATTTTTACTGAAAGATAATGAATATATGCATGTATACATCAGAGGCCACACAGATGCGTTCCTGCGCACGTGCACATACTCTCCGGGGCCAGGGGAGACAGGATGCCACGTCCAAGGGCCACTGAACTTCTTGGGATAGGCTCCTTCCTGGACAGAGGTCCACCCTTGCCACACTCTCGGTCACTCACGGGACCCTGTGCACCAGGTCTGGGGCTGCAGAGGCTGTTCACCAGGGTGGGCTCTCCTGCTGGCTTGCTGCCACCTTCTTTCTCACTCTCCATTTTTCCTCTTCCACGTATCCTCCCCTCCTCACCCTTGCCTTCTCCCTTCTGCTCTCTTTCGTTTCTTGCCTTTCTTCCCCCTGGCCTGGCCTTTCTCCTGCTATGTCTCCCACACTGAGCCATTGCTTCCTCTGCCTCTGCCTCCTTTCCATCTTCCTGACTCCTCTGCCTGTCTCTCAACCCCCCCCCAGGTCCTCTCCGGGCTGGCCCAGATGATGCGGGAGTGCTGGTATCCCAACCCCTCTGCTCGCCTCACCGCGCTGCGCATCAAGAAGACTTTACAGAAGCTCAGCCACAACCCAGAGAAGCCCAAAGTGATTCACTAGCCCAGGGTCGCTGGACTCCTCCACCTGAGGCGTGTGGTGGGGCAGAAGATGAACCCTATCTGGGTAGAGGTAGTGCAAGTGTGCACGCTGCCCTGTGTGTGCCTGCCCAGCTTGGCCCCCAGCCCATCCAGTCAAAAATACAACTGGGCTGAAATTCGATCTGCCTCTGTCTGGCCTGCTCAAAGTGGCGGGCTCTCTGACGCCTGGCTGGACCTCCCATCCCCAAAGCCAGCAGGGTACACCCCTGCCACTCCCAGGGCAGGGTAGCCAAGCAAGAGAACCCCGGGCTCAAATCCTGGGCTTGCAATCTCTCCTACCCTTGGTCAGCCTTACTGCCCCACCGGAGCTGCCAGGATGGCACGGGGCCCTGTCTAGCTTCAGCAGACACTCCATCGTGCCAGGGCTCAGTGGAAGAGACGCAGCGGCCTCAGTTTCTCACTGTGGGTTTTTATCACTTCAATGATGCCTTTCCTGGCTAGACCCTGGCTAGTAAATGCCAGTCTCTCAGGTGAGGTGGCACCTGATCCTGCCACCCTCTGTCCCCTTACCATCCCAGCTGACTCGTGAGGGTATCAAAATGCAAGGGTCTTCTGAGGAGAAGGAAGGTCGAAACTGGTGGAGAAGAGCCAGCATTGCTCTGTTCAATAGGAGAGGGACCTGGCTGTCTTAATATCTTAGATTTGGCCCGTGTATCCTTTGAGGCTTCTCTGACCCCGATTTTCGCTGAAGCTCAGTCCATCAGTCATCAACTGCTCCTGTCCCCTCCCCAGTCGTTTGCCTCAAGCTGGGGTGTGGAATAACTCTGGGTCCAGGACAACCTAAAGCATCTCCTGGTCCTCTCTCCAAACTCCAGTTCTTTCCTGCAGCTGTACTAGTGGCCACCCTGGGACTCGGCAGCACTGGACCCTCTGACTCCCTCTGTGGCTTGGCCTTCTTTGTCCCAGGGCTCAGGAGTGGTTTCCAAGACTGAAAAGAAACTTGGCTCCTGTCAAGAAGCCTCCAGCTACCAGGGTTCTGCTCCCTCCTGGCCTTGACTCGTCCAGGCCCAAGAAAGTGGACCTCAGGAGAACTTGGCCTAGAACAACACCAGAAGCCTGGCATTTAGACATGTGAGGGGTATACAGTCATGTGCTGACCAGGGCAGCTGAAGCCTGGGCGGATAGACTGAAGAGAAGTGGTTTACAGCAAGGCTTAAGGAGGGGAGGGTGGGGCTCAGGCAAGAGACAAGATCATCCTCAATTTTAGGAAGACCTGGCCTAGCTGGCCGCGCGGCGCGCGCGCGCGCACACACACACACACACACACTCCCCATGAGTGTCTCTGTTGTATGTCCTCCCATCACCGTTTTTTCTCAATGTACAAGGACCAAGGAGAACCAGGAAATGAAACTATATGAAAACAGAAAGCAGACCAGCGGGGCACAGTGGATGGTTCTCTGGTGACTGCGGCCAGGGACTCGCCTTCCCGCCTGGAGGCTTTTATTTCTACCAGACTTGGGAAAAAACTCCGCCTTGGACTCCACAGCAGGAAACTGAAGACAGAAGCTCTTCCAGGGCTAGGAAATCCTAAGCGGAGAGCCGCCGAAGGAGGGCGGAGAGCCGCCGAAAGAGGGCGGAGAGCTGCCGAAGGACGGGTTGTCTGACGGGGGCTTAGAAAAGAAAGGGGCTCTCTGGAGACAGCTATGTCCGAATGCTTCTAAGTGCAGATGTATGGATGGAACCTACCTTTCTGTACTTAAAGATACAGTTTATGGGAGCATTTAGCTGGTGGATGCATGTCGTAGGGACTGAATAAACCTTAGTTGCCCCTTGAGTTTCTGCTACGTCTTTTAAGGCTAGAACCTCCGCAGTGGTCCAGTTGCAGAGGTCCAGAGAGAACCCGAAGCACACATCACGAAACTGCCCTTGGACAAGACCGCTCTAGAACTAGAACCGCGCTGAGGTTCAAACTTTAGATCTCTCCCAGGGTAGGAAGCAACCTGATCCACGCCAGCCACGTCGCCCTCTGCTGGCCAACGCGCTGCCCAAGGCCGCACCCCCACCCCCCTCCAACCCCCGCCTCGCGGAGCCGCCTGGCTCCTCCCAGCAGGCCCAGGCCCTCCTCCCTATCCGCACTGCAGCGTGCGTGCTTGCGTGCGTGCTCTCAGCCCTTCTCGGCTGTAGGAACTGTGCCTGGAAGCCACACCTAGCAAAGGAGCTTTTTGGGGCCTTACTCAGAGGCGGCTCCGCCCCTCCCTCCTTCTTAATTCTCCCAGATGCTCTCCACCCCTTGTCTGGAATCAGTACACACCCCCAGAATGAAAAGCTTCTCTTACCTGAAAACCCGATCCCTGCTCAGATAACACCTCATGCCCCCTCCCTCGCCACCCGGAAAATTGTGAACGACCTGCCACTGGAGGGGCAGGATAGAAAATGGAGGACAGATACCGAAGGAGTTTATGGTACTGTCTGTCCAGCCCAGAAATACAAACTTTCTAACAAAAGGGTATTGAACCTCTCTCAGGAACATAGGGAGCGTGCCCAGTTTCTTCTGCGGTTGACAAGTTGGTGTACTCCCTGTTAGAATTATGCCCCAAACCTGCAGCCTTCTGCACCAGAGTCCTGGACCTCCTCCCTCACACACACCAGGCAAGACCTTTCCAGAAGCCCCTAGACGATGGGGATGTTCCCACCTTTTTCTCCTTCCAGGGCCCAGTGGTCCCACTGGCATGCAGATGGTCACAGTGTGGTTGAGGACCGGAAAAGGCAGTGGGAAAACGGCAGTGCAAGGTTTCCATGTAGGCTGGGCAGGATCTGGCAGGACCGACAAACCCTTCACCACGCTTTGGAAGAGTCCTTCTGAGGTCACTGTGGCCCAAGGGCACATGGACATCCCCGTTACTGCCTTGGAAAGAAGAGAACCCATAAGTCCTTTGCTCTTAGCTTCTTTTTCCTGATTTCCCCGGGGAAACCCAGCCTCCAATTTCCTTATTACATATAACAATTGAGGGTGTCCCAGCATGCTGAGCTGAGGCGCCCCTGCAGCATAGCTGGGATACTGAAGCTGGACTCGTCCTCTGCCAAGGCCTCTTGGTACCCAGGCCCTCCTGGGCAATTCTTTTCCTTCCCAGGCTCTGCCTCCCACTGTCATGCCTCACACCAGCCTGTAAGGAAGGTGCCCTGCTTCCTCTGCCTTATCCCTCCGCCAAGCGGCATGGTGCACACCCGCAGTTCCAGCACTTGGGAGGAGGAGGCAGGAAGATCAGGATTTCAAGATCATCCTCAGCCACAACACAATTTCAGGGCCCAGCCGGAGCTGCAAACGAACCAAGAAATGACTAGTAGCCCAAGAGATGGCAAAATCGTACTTTGAAAGTCCACCCTGAGGTAGACTGGGGGGGTGCCAAGTCCAGTGTCCCAGGGCTGGCACTGATGGTAGCTTCTGGTGGACGACTTTTGAAACAAGCTGCCTCTACCAGGGCCACGTTCAGTTTGCTAGAAATAGAGACAGAGGACTTCTTGACTTTGCATATAATTTGCATAATGACATAGACACAGTGTCTATTTTCAGGCAGTTTCCAGGTTCAAGTGTTGCCACCGCTGCCCTGAGGGGTGTCATGTTGAGATGAGTCTCTTTTCTGGTCTTCCTCACCCACCCACTCTTATTGACCTACATCCCAACCCGCAGGAGCACAGGGGGCGGGGGAGGGCTGTCCGTGGAGACCCAGCCCGCACCTCATCACCTCCGTCACCCACAGCCCGGCTGCTCGCTCCTGGGCAGCAGAGAGCAGCACATGAGGTTTAGGACTTGGGTGCTCTGGCTCCTTTCCTGCCTCTGCCACCAGAACTGCCAGTCTGAATGTTCTGGATTCTGACAGTTTGGAGCGGGGAGGAGGACAGCTAGAAAAATAGATTAACCTGGGCTTGAGCCACCCAGAAAGCCTTGCTTACCCCCAGATAATCACGTTAGGGCAACAAATCTAACCTTCAGTCAGCCACTCCTGGAAGACCCCTCTGAGCCACCAGACTCTTAATTTGATGATTTTTGTTTTTTAAGACAGAATTTAGAACTTAGGCTGTTCTCCCTATCGTGGCCAGGTTGGCCTCAAACTCTCCACCCTCCTGCCTCAACTCCCCAAGTAAGTGAGGTTACCAGCATGTGTCACCACACCCAGGTGGCGTACAATATCTCGAAAGCATCTGCTAAATAGGAAGAGGCACAGTCCCCTCCTCCCCTCCAGCCCCAAGTCTATGCCACATGATGGCTGTGCCTGTCCCACGGCAGTGCCTGTCCCACGGCTGTGCCCTTCACCAGCACCAGCCTAAGGACTCAGAGGCAAACACCCAAAAGGGCTGATTGGGATGACTTATGGCTGCTTATGACCTTGGCTGGTACTTGGCTTCTCCTCTGGGAAGGAGGGGGACTGGTAGAGATTAAGGCAAGACAATTCTCACTTTATAGTGACCTGTCCTTGGTCACCGAGGCTCCTGCTGGAGCTCCTTCAGCCGTCACTAGATGCCAGGGCAATGAGTCTGGATCCTGGAAATCCCAAGGCAGCTCAGCCAGGCAGATCAGCAGCACGGCACTACCCAGAATTCTTAGTCTTTGGCGTCCAATCCCCCTGGACCTGCCTCATCCCTTCAGGCAGGCGTTTCCTGCTGATAAGAAGCTCAGTTACAAATACTGATAAAGAGATGAAAAAGGAAACGGACAGGCTAGGGTAGAATGGGTATTTGGTCTGCCTTTTCTACCCTCTGCCATCCTCCCCCTCCAACTGCTTCCCAGAACTAAGTAGAAAGTAGGCCCCCACCTCCACACGGGGCCTTATTCTGGAGGTTCCAGGAATTTGGCCTGAAGACTTACATAGTTCTCAGAAGCTGGCCCTGGCACAGCCTGTCCCGGGAGGGGAGATTTGGAGGCAGGAAGCATTGGGTGCTGAGTCCCCAAGTCCAGGGGCAAGGGCACAAGCACAGGAAGGATGGTCCCACAGGTTGGTCCATCCGGGTTTTCCCCGCTTCCTCTATCTCCCTCTTCTCATAGGCCTGTATACAAGTTGTGCTTCGGTGATTGGCTGGCCTATAATTAGTAGATTTTTCCGACTTTCTATCCTCAGGCTTATTGATGGAAAGTCTCATTAATTTTGACTCTACTAATTTGGAACCTATGATCCTTCAGAACAAAACATGTGACCAATGTTTTAAAAAACAAGCAAAGCAAACAAGTTTTCAAGGCACGCCCTATTGCACTCCTAGGGTTCGGATTTGCAGAGACGGATCTCTGAGTACTTTGCCTGTAGTTAGACTGATATACCACCAGGTGGGTGAGGAGGCCCAGCCTGACTCCGGACTTCAAGTTGTCCTTACTCAGGGACAGAAGGTACTACGGTTTCATGTTTTGCAATTCATTCCCCGCCCCCCTCCTCCATACACAGATGCAATTCCTTAATAAAGCTGGCAAACATACAGGCGTGGAACAGGCAGTTCTGTGTGCTCGAGGTTTAAAAATTAACCAGCCTGGGCATGTAGCACTGTGCTTGAACACTTGCCAAGCATGCACAGAGCCCTGGGTTCCATCCTCAGCACCACAGGTAAGACAGAACAAAAGGAGCTGGAGAGATGGTTAAGAGCGCTGGCTATTCTTCCACGGGACCCAGATTTAATTCCCAGCACCCACATGGCAGCTCACAATAGTCTGTGACCCCAGTTCCAGGGACCCCAATGCTCTCTCCTGACCTCTGCAGTCACCAGGCACACAAGTGGTGCATGGATATATATATATACATATATATATGTATATATATATATACAGGCCAAATATATACACAAACATACAGGCAAAGATCCTTACACATAAAATAATAATTCTTAGAAATTAAAAATAAAGTTTCGAAAAAAAAAGAAAGGAAGGAAAGGAAAAGAAATAGTTACCTACAGTTTGGAGCCTGTTTCCTGACTTCTTCACTGTTGCTAGGCCTGGTCACCACCCAGCAACGCCTTCACCCTACTTTGTGGCTCTCACTGTACTTTGACACTGACAACTGACAGAGCAGGCAAAGGTCAGTTAAAGGATTTTATCCTCATCAAAACCTTCGGAGCCCTGACGGCTCCTGCGGAGGACCAGGGTTGATTCCTAGCTCCCACATGGTGGCTCACGCCATCTGTGAGAGACTCGGTTGTAGGGGATCTGAGGCCCTTTTTTCCTTGGGCACTAGGCATGTATGCACAGACACACAGGCAGGGAAAACAACTGCCTCAACAGATTTAAGTTCCTCCCAGAGGAGAATGTTCATCAAGTCCCAAGTCGTTGTTTTCTTTATTTGTAGGTTTCTTTGCTTCTTCTTCAGCGCTGAGACGAAGCCAGAGTCTTCAGGCATGTTAGGCAATCTCTCTACCACTGAACAAGGCGCCGAGGCTTTTGGTTACTTTTGGCAAATGTATGCTTTCATGCAGTTCTACTAGTGTGGGTGGCGGGATGCTGTCCCTGTCCTTGCTGCTTTGCTGCCTGAGGTCCCAAAACCTCGAAGAAACCCTTGGTCTCGCTTTCTTGTGTTTCTGTCCTTTCAGAATGACCTTATACAAATAGATTTGAATATACAGTTTTGCCTTTTCATCCCTCAAAAATAAGCATATTATATACACTGTTCCATGCCTTCCTTTGTCAGCTTTGTAGCTTCGAGGACTTTATATATGGTATAGGTAATGTTCGCTTTATTTTTAGCACAATCTAGAACTCACTGTTTGTCACTGTTTTTTGAAAGTTTTTTTTATTATTTCCAAATTTTGGCCCTTATATCATGCTTTGCAAATAAATCAGTATAAATAAACATCAGTTTGCTTCATTCATGTGCGTCTATAAGATAACTTCTGAAAAGTGGGATTCCTGGGCATATGACTTTGGCAAAGGCCATCTGTTCTCACAATAGTATGAGCTTGGTTACGGGATGAGAGAACACAACCAGGCAAGCAGACAAATAGAAATTGCAAAGAACTCAGAAGCCAACCCAAGCACACTCGTGAACTACTGCGCACATGCGAGGGATCAAAAATCAAAGAAGTCAAGTCAGGCATGGTGGGGCACACCTTCAACCCCTGCACTCGGGAGGCAGAGGTGGGTGAATCTCTGAGTTTGAAGTCAGCCTGGTGTACAGTGGAGGACAGCCAGCGTTACACAGAGAAACACAGTCTCAAAAAACAAAAGTAACTATAGCAACAATATATATGTATGTTGATATGTATATACATTTATGTACATGTGTGTATGTATACATGTCTGTATGTGTGCATATAATGTGTATATTATACACAGAAACATACATACATTGCATACATATATACACACACACACACACACACATATATGAAGAGAGGGCTCTTGAGACTGAGGTGAAGGCCAGCCTGAGCTACACAGGGAGTTCCTGTCTGAACAACAAAATGAACAAAACAAACAAAATGAAAGGCATTTATGGAGGTGAGGGATAGAAGCGAGTGGGGAAAACATTCTAGAACTGGTCACAGTAACCGTGGTGCAGTTGTGTGAGCACTAGAAGCAGTGAGCAGAATGTGTCTGTGTGTTTACTGATGTGTTCTGCAGCATGGTGAGATCTTTAAAATACACAATCGGAGCTGGACCTGAAGGACTGTATTTGCAGTCCCACCCCTCGGGAAGAAGGCAAGATTGCTGTAATGCAAAACCAGGCTGGTCTGTGGAATGAGTGCCAGGCCCGCCACACAGTAAGACTTCAAGCAAACAAACACACAAAAAGAATGTGTATGTACGGGCTGGAGAGATGGCTCAGAGGTTAAGAGCAATGACTGTTCATCCAGAGGTCCTGAGTTCAATTCCCAGCAACCACATGGTGGCTCACAACCATCTGTACTGAGATCTGATGCCCTCGTCTGGCCTGTGGGCAAACATGCAAGGAAACACTATGTACATAATAAATAAATAAAATCTTAAAAAAAAAAGAATGTGTATGTACATGTATACACACACGCGCGCACATGTGCACACACACGCGCAATTGATTGGCAAAAGAAAAGACTGTGGTCGATAGCACAATGCCTTTTTATTTAAGTTTAGAATGCATACATATTCAAAACAACGTTACATCCTTAACAAGGATATGCATATATTTCAGGACATGGAGCACCTCATTAGAGTGTCGTGGGGTGTGGGGAACAGGAGAGATGGAGACTGAAGTGGAAACGGGGACGGAGCTGGAAAATAGTATCTGGAGAGGCCTTGTCACCTTATGTAATATGAGGATACCGTAAGACCTCCTGATTCACCTGAGGCTGGTGTGGAGGCGGGGATGGGTAGGAATCCAGACTACAGGGTTGAGTCTTGACTCTGTCACTCTTGTGCTCATGATCCAACAGGAACAGAAGAGAAGGAGGCACGCCATGTCTTCGCTTTGCTGAGAGGGTTGCGTGTGAGGTGTCATGATCATGCAAGTCAAGGGCCTGGCCAGAGCTACAAGAGACAAAGAATTCCAGCAGCTGAGGAAGATGGCATACAGCCTACAGTTCTGGAGGTCTTGGCACTTGGGAGGTGGAGCCTGCAGGATCAGGAGTTCAAAGTCATCCTCAGCTACCTAGGCAGACTAGGAAGCCAGCCTGGGCTCCACAAGAGTTGAAACTTTGTATAGCTAGATAGATAGTAAGTCTGCCCGTGGTAGAACATTATCCTTGCCCATAGCAGTCCTGCCTTCCGTTATACAGTGCTCAATGCTTCTCAGTGTTTCTGGCTCCCAGCCACTGGGTTTCTTACCTCCCCAGCCTCCTCCTGCAGAAGCTGCAGCTCAAAGGGAAAACCTGGAGTTACATATATGTATTTGTATATTCCTCTAGTTATATTTATTTGGATTAGCAAAGAGCTCTCCTTCCTGCATTTACTGGCTGCTCCCTTTGGATCCATACTCTAGTCAGATCTTTTGAGAAAGGAAATTTACATTCACACCCCCACAGTTCCCTTAGTAACAATCTCCCGCCATCAGATCTGCCCGAGGTGACAATGGCCTTTGGGAGCACAGGTGCAGAGAATGACCTTACCTTGCTGGAAGCTGTTTTCTGATGTAGCCAGTATCCTCAAAAAAAAAATTTTTTTAACTACATTTAAGCAGACTTAACAAGGCCTTAAAATAGATACAAAGTGGTTTTACCCACAAGGGGATTCTTAAAATATGAAATACTGTTTTTGCGCTTAGTCAAGGGCTTCAGAAGACGAATTTACATTGCAAACAATTTCTATGCTAATTACAAAGTATTCTTTTCCGACCAGTAGGTAACAGTTTATGTTTCTGTTTATTCCTGAAATGAACCCAATTAATTCTTTCTTCTTTTCTTTTTAATTAATGTCCACTCATTCAAAATGTCCTTTCCTTCTGGCAAGGTGGTGCAGGGCTAGAAGGAAAAGTCAGGAGGAACAAGAGTTCAAGGCCAGTCTAAAAAAGTCAAAAGCAATAAAGTAAGGAAGAAAGCTAGGAAGGAAGGAAAGAAAGGAAAGGAGTGAGGGAAGGGGAGAGAAGAAGGGAGGAAGGAAGGGAGGGAAGGAGGCAAGGAGGGAGGAAGATCTTTACACCATTTTCTAGATTTACCTTTTCTTTAACTTTCATGTGTAAAGTGGAGAATTTGAGGGAAATGCCATAAAAACCGATTATTGCAGTAATCTTGAAAAGGGGATTGTGACTCTCAGAGCCTTCAATACATCTTGCAAGCATTTTAAACTCTCAGAGCTGAAGCTCCCACACTTTCTTGCTTTGAAGCTACAGGAGGTCCTCAAATACAGCCTCTCCCTTTCAGGCTCCCTTCCTCGGGCCTCACCCCACCTTCTGTTTTCTGAGACAGAAACATAACTATAGCTCTATGTGGTTTACACCAGCCTCGAACCTGCGAGCTTGATGACCTTTGCCTCAGCCTCTCAAGAGCTGGACAAGAGGCAGTTCCATTCCCAGATAGCTTCCCCACTTCTGGTGACCATCCACCCTTCTAATGGAGTCAACACACTTTTCTCTTGTGTCTTTCCCACCGATGGGTAACTTTCTCCAGGCCCTCACCCCTCTGTCTCTCAGCCTACCCCACCCCTCTTCTCCTTCCTGTCCCCTTTATGGTCACATTATTGGAAAAGTGTCTGCCTGCTCACTCCCACTCACTCATCAGCCTACTGCCTTCTGATTTTGCCATGGAAACTGATCTCTTGGAGGTTACCACTGGCCTCCTTGTTACTAAATCTAGCGGCTCCTTCTCATTCCTTCCTTATTTAACAGCACTGACCATGCCCGCCCTGGCTTTCCCACCGTCCACCGCAGGTGCCCATCCACTTACTGCGATGCCCATCTGCTCAGAGCAGGGGTTGCAAACACCCAGACTGGGTTCTCAACTTCGCACAACTCTCCTGCTGTCTCAGTGCGATGTGGCGTTAGTGTGTATAAATGACTCCCAAATGTGTGCTCATGTTTGTTAAGACAGGGCCTCAAGCAGCTCAAGTGGAGGATTACCTTGAACTCCTGATGTTCTAACCCTAGACCTGGAGTGCTGAGACAAGCATGTCCTATTGTGCCTCCTCTATTGAGTGCCGAGGACGGAACCCAGGACTGGGGTTCAGTGGACGCTAAGCAAGCACCATAGCAACCGAGCTACATCTCCAGCTGCCAAAAATCTGTGTCTCACCCCCTCTCCCTTCTGAGCTTGAGGCCTCCAGGCTTAACTTCTTCTACATGGTTCCTTGGTACAATCATGTCTGACACAGATCTTCCACAACCTGTTTCAGCCCCTATCTGAGAGTGGCCTGTTCAACATACAACCTCCATTCGAGATTTTTCTGTTCCCTGCCACCAGCTCCCCGTACCAGTCAGCTGAACACAAAATGTCATCCACCTGCCCCGAAGACTTTCTCCAGCACTCAGTTCCCAGCACTCTTGCCTAGGCCACTGGGCCCCGCTCCTGTTCACGGTACCTGTCCTGGAAATGGCCCCCCCCACAAATGCCCCCCTTGGCTACAAATGCATGTCACTGTCCTTCTCAGACCTACAAATGTAGAAAGGCCTTGCTTATAGGCCCCTGACCAGCATGGGCCCCTCCCTCCCATAATTCAGTCCCACTGAGTTTCTTTTTCTTTTATTTTTTTTTATTTTATGGTATTTGACACAGACACATTTATTTATTTATTTATTTAAATTTTATGGTATTTGACACAGACACTTTTTTTTTTTTTTTAATTTTATGGTACCACTGAGTTTCTTTTCCACTCCTTAGTTCCTTTGGCCTCTAGGCCTCTGTGTGCACCATCCCCTCTCTCCGGGACATACTTAGTCTGGCTAACTGGCACTCATCAGTAGACATGGGTGGTGAGGTGGAGTGGACCTTGAAGGGTGGCTCTGTTTCAGGTCTGTTAACTAACTCCTCAGGGTCTCCTCCACAAAGAAGTGTGTAACAAGACCTGCCATGCCTAATGTGTATTGATTTTTCAGCTATCTGACCCACCTCTACCCACCCCTTCTTCCTTGAGCATGTAGGGATGACAGGGATCCATAGAAACCACATGGGCAGCACAGCATGACACGGCCCACCCCCACAGGCAGCTGGACCATCAGTCCTGTCTCTTAAACTCAGTTCTGGAGCCCGGAGAGACCCAGTGCTGGACAGCAGGTCTGAGTAGCAGACTGAAGCCGATGCACAGAGGAAGAGGCTGCCAAGAGAGAGAGAGAGAGGGAGAGAGAGAGAGAGAGAGAGAGAGAGAGAGAGAGAGAGAGAGATGCTCTTCCACATTTCACGTCCTTGTTGCAATGGCTGACTGAAGCCACTGCACCAACCTGGGAGATCACCCTGCATTTCTAGACTAGACAGGAAGGAGGAAGGGGGTTCCCTAGGTTTCAGTACAGCCCTAAGTGACTTACATATCTTGTAAAACAATCACGGTTGAGGCCAGGGATGTGGCTCATTTGGTAGAGTTCAAAGCTCACACAAAGTCCAGAGTTCAATCCCCAGAGCCTCATAAAGCCAGATGTGGTGGGTGGGGCAAGCCTTCGATCCCAGCACCTTGGAGTTAGAGGCGGGAGATCTGAAGCTACAGAGTGAGTGAGGCCAGCCAGGGTTTCAAGAGACCGTGCCTCAAAAGCAAGCAAGCAAACAGAATTCGCTGTGGAAATGAAACGAGCTTGGCGTGGTGACTCATCTTGTAACCAGAGCCCTTGGAAAGCAGAGGGAGAAGGACCGCCACAGATCTGAACCAGCCTGGTCTACACGGTGAGTACCGGGCCTCCTGAGATACAGAAAGAGACCGTGTCACAAGAAAATAAAAATAAGTTTAAAGAAAATCAGAAGTGAGGCATTTACATATATAGTAGGTAGCAATGATGAAGCCATATACTGAACGGGTTCATGAAGCAAGGGGCTGAGGTGGAGGACTGGGACTCTGCAAATGGGTTAGAAATAAGGCCAGTGCTGAGCGCTGGTCCTCCCTGTGAGGACATTCTCTCTCTCCTTCCTTTCTTCGCCCTCTCCCTGTGTTAGTGTGTCTCAGACCTCATTCCTTGTTTTCATCTTCCTCTGCTTCCCGGTTTGCTTTCAAATTCCTTTTTTTTTTTAATTTTTCCCATTCTTTTAATTTTTTTTCCACACCCTATATTTGGATTGGTTTTCTCTCCCAAAACTCCTCCCCATCCTTCCTACCTCCTCCCCACCCGATTTTATTCTCTTTCTCTCTCAAAAATAAAACCCCCAAACAAACGAATAAACAAAAACTCCACAAAAACAGAAAATCAAAAGAACTAATGAGGTTTCAAGAATGCCAAAAACAAATCAAAATGAAGCAAAAAGTCCACACACACACACACACACACTGGAGTTAGTTTGTGTTGGCCAACTGCTCCTAAGCATGGAATCTGCCCTGGAGTGTGGTTGGTACACCCAGTGATCCTCCAATGGGAAAAGCTGATTTTACCTCTGCCAGAGAGCATCAGTTGCAAACAGCTTCTTGGTTCAGGTTGGGTCATCATGTCCACTTTCCCTCTCAGTTTTGGGACTGTCTGGCTGTACATGTGCTGGCTGTGCATGTGGCCACAGTCTCTGAGTTGATGCTTGCATACATAGTCCTGTTGTATTTGGGAGACACTGTTTCTTTGGAATCATCAACACCTCTGGCTCTTGCAATCTTTTCACCTCTTTTTCTAAATAAACCCCTAAGCCTTGAGGGGAGGGATTTGATGGAGACATCCCATTGAGGATTGAGTGTTCAAAAGTCTCTCGTTCTCTGAACATTTGAGGAAGGCCCCCATAGGCTCATATGTTGGAACACTTGTTCTCCAGTTGTGGAACTCTTTGGGAAGGATTGAGAGGTGTGGTCTTGTTAGAGGAAGGCTGTCATTCCCAATTAGTTCCTCTCTGCTTTGTGCTAATGGGCCAATATGTAAGCTCTCAGGTACTGCTCCAGCAACATGCCTTCCTGTCTGTTGCCAAGTTCCCCACCATGACAGTCATGGACTCCAGCCCTCTGAAACCATGCCCCAAATTAAACACCTTTTTTCTAAGTTGCTTTGATCATGGTGTTTTATAATTACATGAGAAAAGTAACTGAGACTTCCCACACACTGCAAGAAGAAGTTTCTCTGGTGAGGGTTGAGGGGATCGCTTGTCTGTGAGCACAGCAGATAAGGAGTCATTGCATTGCTATGTCCCTTCATCAGAACAGCAGTAGCAGGTTTTCTTCTAGGCCTGAGACCTTTCTAGTAGCAGGTTCTTGCTCACTTTTGCAGTATGTATGGGGTCCATCTCATGGGGTGGGCCTCGAATACAATCAAAAAGTGGTTGGTTACTCCCCTAATGTTTGTGCCACTATTGTACCAATACACATCACAGGCACCTGAGTGGTCCTTCTTGCTTCAGGCTTCTGAATGCAGGAACTACAGGTATACACAATTCTGTCTTACCTGACAAGCTCTTCTACAGCCCAGGATGGCCTTGAACTCTCTATGTAGCCAAGAAAAGTTTTAAACTCCTAATCCTACTGTCTCCATTTTATAAGTGCTAAGACTACAGGAGTAAGCCGTCATGCCCCACCTAGCTGTTTGCTTTTATTGAAAAGGAGAAGTATTGTATTTTGGAAATGAGGGAGGAAATTGCACATGCTCCACCCACTACGTGGAAGCCATTGCTTCATTGCATGGGTACTGCATGTGCTTACCACTGTGGGGTACATTCTATTTTGTGTCTGGTATTTCTCAGTTAGACCCTCATAAATATTTAAATATTTCTAAAGCATTTGTAATCATTCTAATGATAGTATAATATTTAATAATTTATTGTATAGTTTTTATAAATTCACATATATATGTACACACATATTTCTTTTTTTCTAGCATAATCCTGCTAGAAAAGTAAGGATATTTTAAATTAACTTTTGGTTGGNTTTTTTTTTGGTGGTGGTGGTAGTTTTTTTTTTTTTTTTTTGGCTTGCTTATTTTTTGTTTTGTTTTTTCATTTTTTTCCCCTGAGACATAGTATCTCTGGATATCCCTGACTGTCCTGGAACTTGCTGTGTAGACCAGGCTGACCTCAAACTCAGTGGCCCACCTCACCTGCTGGGAGTAGAGATGTGTGCTAATACACCTGGCTAGCATTTTTTTTAATTCACAGAAACAGGATATATTCATCTTTAGAAATGACAATATTACTGGACATGATGGCACATACCTTTGAGTCTTACACTCAGGAGGCAGAGGCAGGTCAATTTCTATGAGCTCAAGGCCAGCCAGGTCTACATAGCAAGTTTCAGGCCAGCCTGGTCTACGTAATGAGACCCTATTTCAAAGAAAGAAGAAAAAAGAAAGAAAGGAAGAAAGAAAGAAAGAAAGAAAGAAAGAAAGAAAGAAAGAAAAGAAAGGAAGGTAGTACTGATAATACAGTCAAGAAAAAAATTATTTGTAATAATTTCGCTGAACAGAAATCTTGTAAACATTTTGCTGGATGTCTTTCCAGCTCTTTTATGTATAATTTTAGATTATACTGTACATGTTTTATAACCTGTTTTTCCCAACCCTAATTATAGATCATAGACATCCTTTCGTGTCATTCCTTTTAAGTGTGTTCTTGAGGTTACATCCTGACTCTTACGGATGCTAAACATGAGCTCTGCCATTGAGCTCTACCCCAGCCCCAATTCAACACTTTTCTACAAGGCTTTGAGGAGGGACAACACCTTATAGGCACAGTTCCCTCTCTGTGAACATTGACTGGGGTACAGCTTCGGGAGCATGTCTGCTCAGTTTTTCTTTGGGGACAATTCCCCAAAGTTGCAGGATCAAGAAGCACGGGGAGGGACTGGAGCAATGGCTTGGGTGGTTGGGAGCACTGGCTGCTCCTGCAGAGGACCTGGATTCAAGCCAAGCATTCACGTGGTGGCACACAACAGTCTATAGATCTTATTCCATGGGATCTGACACCTGCACTCACGCACATATATCCACCTGCAGGCGTGGACATCTACACACAATTTAGGATTTTTTAAAGACAGCATTGGGGCACCTTGAGAACAACTGCTAGGCGGGAAATGAAGAGGTATAAATTTGGTGAAATTTGTAGAGGTTCCTGCTGCACTGAAGGAAGAAAGGAAGAGAGGGTCAGGGGATGGCCTTGCTTTCAAGAGGAAATGGGCTGACTTTTTGTCATCTTAGACAAGAGGTTCCCAACCTGTGGGTCAAACGACCCTTTTACAGGGTTGCAGATAAGCTATCCCGCAAACAGATATTTACATTACAATTCATAACAGTAGCAAAACTGCAGTTACACAGTAGCATAGTCATTTTATGGTTGGGGTCATCACAATGTGAGAAGCTGTATTAAAAGGTCACAGCATTAGGAAGGTTGAAAACCACTGAATGGAGAATTAGGTGGCATGAGCCTGTTCTGGGGACCAGCTGCCTGGTCCCTCCCCCCTTCATCACCTTGCTTCTGAGCAGTTCCCAGCACTTCTAGGTGACGACACACTTCAAAGGACGACACCTCTGTTTTACTGGCTGCATGACTCCGGAAGTCACTTGTGCGGCTGAGGCCTCAGTTTGCCCATCTGTCCCACAAAGCCAAGTGTACATGTTCTGCAGACACCTGATTGTCTTCCAGAGGAAGCGAGTAGACCAGTCTGAGCCCTGCTCCAAGCCCACCAGGAGACACAGATGCTCACCACTAGCTCTGTCTTTGAAATGAGGAGAGAAAGCCAGGTGTGGGGCACTCACCGTAATCCCGGCATTCAGGGGATGGAGACCAGGAGAAAAAGAATTCAAGGCCTTATGTAGCTATACAGTGAGCTAGAGGTCAGCCTGGGCTACATGAAACCCTGTGTCAAGAGGAGCAAAATGGAGAAAGAGTGGGAGGGGGGGGAGGAAAGAAATGGTGCCAGAGGAGTTTGAATCAAGGGATTTTGCTCACCTGGTCAAGGCTGCTCACTTAGGGGCTCACTGAGCACTGGGCAGCTGGTGGGGTGCATGGGAACCTCCATAGACAGACAGCCCCCAGTGGCTGGCTGTATTCCCTAGTTGTAATAGCTAGCCCCCTATTGTAGTGGCTGTAACAGCCGTGGTGGGAGTCTTCGGCATTCATCAACAAGCCCTTTCTCCCCCAAACTGAGGCAGCCTCTGCAGGTTCCCATGACAACAGCACGCCTGGGAAGGACCAGCTTGGGGAAAAACCAGATTTTACTGTAAGGAAAAAAACCTGGCCTGAAGCCATAGGCAGGGCAAGCTGGGACAGGGGCTGTATAGTGGGACTGGATCTTGGGGTAAGGACCACAGAGGTGTGAACGCTGGCTCTACGCAAGGTGCTGTGGCCCCATAGATGGCACTGAATCGCTGTGTGTACTAACTACATGAGCCTATGACAGACCCCGAAGTCGGGGCTGTTGTTATTCCCGCTTTATGGGCGGGAAGTCTGAGACACTGGCAGCCCCACTCCAGGACTGGCATTCTTGGCCTCTCAGAAGGCACAACTGTCATTTTTACAGTCTCTGGCAACTGAAAGTAGACAAGTTCCTTCTATTGTGACATACATTTTGCAAAAATAAAAAACATTATTTCACCAAGCATGGTGGAGCACTCTTTCAGTCCTGGACTTGGAAGGTAGAGATGGAAGATCTTTGAGTTCAAGGCCAGCCTGGTCTATGCCCTGAGTTCCAGGCCAACCATGGCTATAGTGAGACTGTGTCTCAAAAGAAAACCATATAGAAATTACTTCCATATTACAGATTAGGAACCAAAAGGCTAAAGAGCTTAAATGATGGGCCCCAAATTGCATGGCTAGCAAATCATAGATCTGGAGACCATGGTCCTCCTCTACTGTGCTTCCTAAAAAATACCTTCACCATTACACTTTCCCATGAACACATTAACCCATAAGCCTGGGCAGATGCCAAGGCTGGGATGGCGCGAGGGGCATGAGTGGGCATGGTTCTGGACCTTTATCTCTGTGCCAATCCTTTCCAGCCCATATGCATTAGCACATTTGCACACGTTCCTACACACATGCTCCTTCAGGCATAAGTGCAGGCCCTGGCAGGCTGACACTGTGCCGTCCAGCCAGGAGTGGATCTACCTACCTCACATAGGTTGGCAGGTGTGCCTGCCCACACCCGCTTGCTCCACCTGGGAGAAGCTATTCCCAGGCCTATCTCCCCACCCCAGCTCATTCTGTGTAATCAGGCTGGGACTTCCCGGGGGAGGAGAAACTTCCGGAGGCGTGTGAAGTCACTTGAACTTGTCGGAGTCTTTCTAAACAGAGCAAGCTTTCTAAATATCAGTGTTGGAGGCCTAGGCTGCTCGGGGTAGGGAGCTGTAATCCTAAAAGGACATTTCCCAGACTGCCCTGCTGGGATTCAACGTGTTTTATTACTTGTACCCTGATTTTATTAGTTTGGGGGATGGGGTCCCCGACTCTTGGCTTAAGCTGTGTATTGCATCTCTAACAGACTAGTGAATTAAGTTCTGAAGGAAGAGGGTGACATTTGTGGAAGGTAGTCTCTCCACCGGGCTGAGGCTCTTGGCATCACCCTTGGCATCACCCTAGGAGGCAGGAAACTAAAGACAAGTGCGTGTGTTTTGCTTTCCTCTGAGGACTGGTTGTGGATAGGAACCAAGGACTCTTGCACACTAGGCAAGCTCTCTACTCTGAAGCTACATTCCCAGGCGTCTAAAGATACTTCTATAGAAAGTGGAGGGGGCTGGGGAAGGGCTGAGAGGAGGAAGGGAGGTGGGGGCTGGCAGAGAGGAGGCGGGAGGTCAGAATGTGGCTCCATAGCCAAATCCCCTTGCTCTCCTGAGCTAGCTTTCTGCAGGCCCAGCACAGCGCGAGCAGGGTCTGTAGTAAGAGCCGGCTAGAGCGACGGGTATGTATGTGGGCAAAGCACTCTGTCTGCGACGTCCAGACTTCTGTCTCTCCCACCCCCTGGGAATTTCATAAATAAACCCCTGGACCTGTTCCAAGAAGAATTTCAAGGCTTCTAGGCGTGTGGTGTGTTTCCAGAAACACACCAATTTTACATGGTGCCTGGTGTGTGGAGTCCTCAGTGACTGCTAGGGAGGAATGCCGGTCGGGCAAGCCAAAGAGGAGGTGGGTCTGTCGGGTCGGACCGGGTCGAGCTGGGCATGAGTGGGCCGCTGAAGCAGCTGTCAAGGGTGCGGCCCACGGCGCCTCCGTGATTGAAGCTCCCTCTCTGCAGCGGGCAGTTGTAACCTGGTTTTCCCAACCTGCCCCAGGGTTCTGATTGCCCAGCCTCCCCTCCCCCACCCTAGGGCTTTGGCAGGATTCTCCACCAGGTTTTTTGAAAAGTGATGGGGTCCTAAAATAGCATAAAGTCAGGCTCTCTTTCTCTGTCTCTCTCTGTCTGTCTCTCTCTCAGTTTCTGTCTCTGTCTCTCTCTTCTCCACAGAATAAAGGTCAGAAGAAGGGAGAGTGGGGAGTAGAGAGGATGCCAGGATTGGGGGGGGTGGGGGGCTAAAAACAATGAAAAAGAAAACAGGAAATAGCTGTGTCTACACGTGTGTCAACGTGACAGGGCCAATCGCCTTGCTGAGTATCTAAGTGGGTAGCTGGGATCATGACACACCAGAGTCTGGCTAGGGGAATGTTGCTTTCCTTCCTGGGTTATGAGCTAAAAGCCACTCATTCCCAGGACCTAGGCCAAGGCCCGACTAACAGATTTTCAATATGTACTCAAGGATAAAGAATTGATAGCCTATACATGGATTACTAGAATACAAAATGGCAGCGATAAAGCCGATGGCTTCAAATAGCAAAATTGATAAAAAGTGCTACCACATAGCTGGAAAGTCTATCAGCCAATGAGAACCACATGATGGAAAAGAAGAGAAAAGGACTGCTGCTTGGGCCAGGTTATGAGTGACCTGGAGAAGACAGGCAAACAAACAGAGAGGGGGAAGCTTCCTGGAGGAGTCAGTCTGGAGTTGGTGTGCTTGCTGGGTCAGAGGCTTCGAGGACATAGGTGGAAATCTCAAAGGACCTCCCCAGGGGACACTGCCAGATCTCAGGGACCTGAGGACACAGGGTTGGACACCACCTGACTGGAGGGTGAGGCTGAAGGGGTGTAGCCACAGACACTCCCATGATGAACACACCCCAGTGAGCCTCCTTGTCTTGCCGCCTTTACGTTGAGCCTTTGTTCCACACTGCTGTCCTAACTCATCCTGAACCGGTGTGGCTTCCAGACACCTGCCACCATCTCAGTCACTCAGTTTCCTTGCCTTTGTAGTTCAAATATTCACAAGTTCAGCCAGTTTCTATGCTGCTTTTCCTTGGCCCAGATAGCCAGCCCCGGTACCATCAGCTGTGGCCAGAAGTTTGCCCACACAACATCTAAATCTAGAAGTGTGTCCCCTGGAGAAGCAGGAACTGCTGGAGAGCATGATAGATTCTAGACCAACAGGTAAGAAGGAAGCTTCTGTGAGGAGTCTCAGGGCTGTGGGAGAATAGGGAGGAGAAACCAGGACAACAGAGAAACTGTTAGACTAGGTATTTGCTGAACCATCTTGGGCTGGGGGCTCATTTCCTCTCCTCTCCCTGAGCTGAATGGTGTCACTACTAGGTGGTCGTGACTATGATGCACACTCCGGGCAGCTTCCTGGGCCAGCTGGTGCCCAGAGACTGTGTAAGGGGTCAGTCTAGATGAGTAGTAAGTTCTCATTGGGTAGAGAGGTATTAACTGCCAATTTGGGCACTGTCCCTGGACAAGACACTTGTCTCAACTGAACCTCAGTTTCTCCACCCTAAAATAACAGGATCAAAGCTAGGCATGGTGACACACGCCTTTAGTCCCAGCCCTCGGGAGGCAGAGACAGACAAGATCCCCAAGTCTGAGGTCAGCCTGGTCTACATAGGGAGTTCCAGGACAGACAGAGAAACTTTGTCTCGCCAAACACTAAACTATAAAATAACAGGATCAAGCCGGGCGATGGTGACGCACGCCTTTAATCCCAGCACTAGGGAGGCAGAGGCAGGCGGATCTCTGTGAGTTCGAGACCAGCCTGGTCTACAAAGCTAGTTCCAGGACAGGCTCCAAAGCCACAGAGAAACCCTGTCTCGAAAAAAAATAAAATAAAATAAAATAACAGGATCAGACCCAATGACTTAAAATTCCCTTCTAGATTGAGAACTTCATGATTTTAAGCAACAAAGAAGCCTACATGCTCTGGAGAAGAGCGCCGACAAAGCGTACGTCGGTTTCATGAGACATGGGTGCGGGTGATAGTGTTCCCAGAGCACTGGGGAAGGGCGACCAGGAAGTGAAGAGGTTGTAGTAGCAACAGTCCCAGAGCGCTGTGAGGTTCTGGCCTGGAATGTCACGGGCCCCCACAAACAAGGGCACCAGGCAGACAGGAAGAAACCAAGAGGCTCTCAACAACAGAATGGCCAGGAGCAGTCCTGTTTGGGCACTGGGCATGCTCAGGTAGAAACTCCGGCATGAGTCATCACGGCTGAAGGCACAGGGCCTGTTTACCAAAGAAGCACTGGAGTGGAACGAGGTCAGGGTGAGGGTTGAAGACAGAAAGCCGGTCTCTAAAGTCATGTGTCATGTGGTAGCCTCTGGACGGAGAGGGAGCAGGAGAGCCTGAAGGGTATATTCTTCAGGAATACCACAGCTAGGCCCCTTCCTGTGGGACCATTTGTGTACAGACTATAAGCTGCTGAAGGCAAGTGGGGTCACTAGGCATTTCTGGTCAAGAGCAGGCCCTCTGGCCGTCTCCAGCTCAGCCACCAGGTACATCAAGTTCAAGTTCTTTCTGTTGTCTCATGAACCCTCCTTCTCTCACCTCTCCATCCATCCCACAGGCCCTCATCCTCCAGTTCCATCTTTTCTGGCTCTAAGGGAAGCATCTGTCCCCACCCTAGGCTGATGAACATTTCCAGAAAAAATGGTAAGTCAGAAAGAGTAAATTTTTGCCTATCATTACCACTGTCTTCAAGCACACTCTCTGTCATAAGCCATTCATCCTTATGAGCAAATTACCTCAAAATAACTGTAGCTTGACTGAGAACATAAGCTAAGCCTCGTGTACTTACCCGTTTCCCCTTTCTCACCTCCTTCTCCTGTCTCTGAGACAGGAACATTCTCCTCCAGGCCCCTGAACTTCTGGATTCTGGTTCTGTCTTCTATTCCTTCATCTTCCTGTGTGTTTGAACTCTTCTTGTCTCCTTCACTAGAGGTAATCTAGGATCTCTCTACTTTTAGTAAAACAGCAGAACAAAGTAAAATCGCTCCTCTCACTTTGTGTATCTAACACCTTTTCCCCTCTTGTCCAGTCTAGAAGTCATCATTTTTAAATTGGATTATTTAGTTTATTTATATTTATTATAATTGTCCTTAGATCTGAACTTATTTTTATTTATTATATTCTTTCTATTTGTTGAATATTTCTATTTTCCTTTTCATTTACTTGCTCACTTTCTTGGCTTTTTTTATTATCATATTTCCTCTTCTCTTAACCTGGAAGTTATATAATCCATCTAACCTACTAGTGAATACTGAACCGTGTAAAGTATGCAATGAAGTCAACAATGACTTAGGTTTTTCATCTGACTCAATTTAAGAAGGCATTTTTCTATGAACATATAGTTCTAAGTTGTTATATTTTTCTCTAAATCCTATTTGATTATGTCTTTTTAACTCTGTCTTTATTATAATACTAACTATAAGAATCTTCTAGAGTTAAGGGTTGATTTCCTCTAGAGCGGATTTGTTCCTCTTTTTTTCTTGGTACTACCACACACGGCCCTAGGCTACTTGAGTCTAAATACTGTGTCATTTCCCAAACTATCCAGGTGGGGTAGATTTTGAATGAAAATATATCATGGAGCAGGCTTGCATTTATGAAATCTCCTGGAAGATTTTTGCCCTCACTTTCACCCAATACCAAAGTTCAAGTCAGGCAATTTTTCTGAGGTGTCTCATAGGAATGGATTATTTATAATTGGTGCCTGCACTAACTGTACTACTTTCTGTGGGTCAGAGTTAGTGCAGAGGGTTTCTCTGTGGATGGACCCAGGCTTTGTCTCCTACAGAACCATGCCTCGAATTATCGATGTGCAAACCCTCCCGAGGTGGAAGGCAGTCACCTGTTTCCTCCTTGTCTTCTTAGGCGTTTGTTTGTTTTATGCTGTTGGATGTTTCTGTGCTTTTCATACAAAACATTCTATTCAGCACACATAGAGATAGCATGACAAACTAAAGGAGAGACTCCAGCCAAGTCTAGCTCAGCGAGCTAATGAATTTAACAGGGTTACTTAAAGGAGCACGGGCCCCTTGAAGGCAGCTACTCAAGGGACAGTTCCATCCCGCCTTCTGCGAGTGTCACTACACAACTTGCAGCAACTTCACCCAAGAATTTCCTCTCACCCGGAAATTGTTTACCATCTATATAACCTCAGGTGATTCTCACAAATTTTGCTTCCTGGGTCTTGAGAGGCTCCCTCCTCCCAGGAGTGGATGTGTCAATTCAGCAGAAGCAGCTAGAGACGGACCCCAGGGCATTCTGGGCAAGTGTCACTCAGCCACAGCCCATCTTGTTCTTGGTTTCTGAGTTCAAGATTCTTCACCTCCTTGCTAGTTTATCGAGTATTTCATAGCCATGTTCTTTTAAAGAGAAAAACAACACGGGAATCTCCTTGAGCCTCAGCCTTCTACCCCATCTTCCACTGAATTGGCTTGGGCAGGAGTCACCAAGGGGCTTACACACTTACACCCAAGCCTGTTAGAAGCCTCTCCTGCAGAGTTAGAAGTCTGTCCTCCTCAGATGGTTTTGCTACACAGGACAATCTCTCTTCCTGCCAGGTTGCTGCACTCCTGGCATTCTTGTGTTCCCTTGAGGTGTTTGAACTTGCATGCTGTGCACCTGGTTTCCAAACCCGCCTGTGGCTCCAGGTATGCGATGCCTACCGCAATCAGGATGTCTGATGGGATTTCTCTTCTCTCTTCCCATACCTGTCCGCCTTTCCTAATCTAGGCACAGTTACACATGTCAAGTCATCCGGGAGTTCTACTAGACTGTCCTTCACATCCCACATCTATCAACCTTGCTCCCACCTCTCACATTTCCCCTTTCGGTGCTGCTGCCTAGGATCCGCTCTTCCTCCTCTCCTGTGTAAGCTGTTGGAACTTCTTCCTCTTTGGTTTCCTTGGGTCAATCTTGCCATGCTCCAATACTCTTCTGTATCAAGTTTTAGTTGATCTGGATTAGCAAAGTGATCTTTAAAAAAAAAGATGTATTTGCCTGGCGGTGATGGCGCACGCCTTTAATCCCAGCACTCGGGAGGCAGAGGCAGGCGGATCTCTGGGAGTTCGAGGCCAGCCTGGTCTAGAAGAGCTAGTTCCAGGACAGGAACCAAAAGCTACGGAGAAACTCTGTCTCAAAAATAAAATTAAAAAAAATTTTAAAAATTTAAAAAGATGTATTTTATGTGCATGTATGAATGCTTACAGGTATGTATGTGTACCACATGTGTGCCTGGTACATACAAAAGCCAAGAAAGGGCACCAGATCTCCCATGACTGTATTACAAGTGGTTGTGAGGGGCCTGATGTGGGTGCTGGGAACTGAAGCCAGGTCCTCTGTAAGAATAACAAGGGCTCTTTACCTCTGAGTCACCTCCCTAGCCCTGTTCCTCAGACCTGTCTATCCGAGGAGCACTGGCTACCCAACAATCAGCCATGGTGTGGTCTCTTCTTGGTCACTCTCTTCAGCTACTTCCTGTAGAGCTGACCGGCTGAGACTTCGGCATGCCCCACTGACTCTGTGGCCTGCACCAGAGTGGACACAAACCATTGTTGTCTTTCTTTCCTGCTTGTCTGAGTACAATGACATGTTTCATGAAAGCAAGGACCCAAGACTGAGCAGGTGTGTCTGGGGTACCATAGGTCCTCTGTGAGACTGAGCAGGCGGACATGCTGTGTTTGGGTACTGTAGGCCCTCTGTAAGTGCTCATGCTCCAAGTGCTCATCCCGGCAACCTGACATGAGTCCTCTTAATGGTGCCTTGGTGAATTATGACCAAGATGGAAACTGTCTAGTCACTGGAGCACAGGGAAGAAGGATTTCTTTTCCTAGGAAAGTGACCTCTAGGAGTCTGAGGGATTGAACACCAAAGGACCCAGGACTGGAGACCAGAAGTTCCTGGACTCTGCAGAGGTCTAACCTGCAGTTTAAGGCTTCAGTACAATGTGGCTACAGGGGTTGTGGTGAGTAGGAGGGAGGACAAGTGGGGGGGGGGACAATAAACAGAACTAAGTAACAGTTAGATAAGAGAATTCCAGTGCATCGGCGGCGGTGGTGGCGCACGACTTTAATCCCAGCACTTGGGAGGCAGAGGCAGGCAGATCTCTGTGAGTTCGAGACCAGCCTGGTCTACAAGAGCTAGAGTTCCAGGACAGGCTCCAAAACCACAGAGAAACCCTGTCTCAAAAAACCAAAAAAAAAAAAAAAAAAAAAAAAAAGAGAGAGAGAGAGAATTCCAGTGTGCCGCTGCACAAGAAGCTTCTGTAGATAGTGAGAGTTTCCATATTTGAAAAGTCAGGGAAAAGGCGTTTGACGGCTTCTACGGTGAAGTTGTGATACATGTCTGAGAAGATACGCTTACCCTGACTTGATCATTATACAGCGTATACGTGCACAGAAATGTCACAACGCCACGAAATACAAGTGGTTTGTATAAACCACAAGGAAGCAAGGACACTTCGCTTTCTTCAGGCATGGTGAGAAGCCCTAGAAGGGGGCATCCTTGGGCCCAGTCACAGGAAAAGCAAAGGATCATGGGTGTGAGCTGGACATTCTGTCACCCTGCAGCCCAGGGCCTTAGAGGGAGGGTAGATGCATCACCTAGGAAAGCACCCTCACAAAAGGGTGTGAGAAATAGAATTACCCTTTCTCTCCACCTCAGCAAATCTCATTTTCCGTCCTCAGCTTGGTTCTGAAGGTTAGGCCTTATGAAAGCTTAAGATGCTGCGGTTTTGAACAAAGCGCAAGAGCAGTGGGCTGTGGCGTTAACAGCTAATTATGTGCGAGCTCAGACAAGCTGCACCTTCTCTGAGGCTCGGCAGCTTTGCCTGCACGTGGGGCACACTCGACATGCCCCCCCCCAGGACCGTAGCAAAGACGGTGTTCATACCAGTCACTACTCTGACATGGTCTCCTGTGTCAGAGTCCATGTTAAGTGTTTTACAATGCCCTAGCGAATTCTCACAGCATCCCTACAAAATATTGTACAAATGAGCGAACTGAGGTTTAGGAAGGTAAAAAGGTAAACACTCTTGGCCAAAGTCAAGTGGTTATCAGGTGAGCAAATGATGGGTGTGCTGATCTGGGGACACAGGATTTAGGTAGTTGTTCTGTTGTTCTGTATGCTTATGATTAGACCTTACTGTCTGGAAGTGCAGCAACTATAGGCTCCCTCTGTGACCACCAGTCTTGAGGCCACAGTGGTAGGAAGACAGAAGGAAGGATGATCTCAGAGTGGTTCCCGAGGATTCAGCATCCTCTTTCCAATTGCAGAAGTACTGATTGTATAGGATCAACTGGTATCCCCACCCCCACGCCAAATGTGTGAATGTGATCTTACCAGGAGATCAGATCTAGTGCAGCCAAGTTCTGATCACCTGGGCGGCCAGCATGGCAAGGACACCTGTCACTCCATACACTTAGGCAAAGGTAGGGGGATCAGGAGTTTAAGGCCATATTCCTGTGTAGAGTGAGCTCACAGGCAGCCTGGGTATCCAGGGCTACATAGTAAGACCCTGACTCAAACAAACAACAAACCCTAGAGGTAATGCTTAGTAGCATCTTTCCTTTTTCTCCGACAATATACATATCACTAACAAAATTTTAATATCATAAAGTTTGGTATTTTGCATTTTCATTTAACATGGAATAACATTTTCTCATGCCATTAGTTTTGTAAACCGATTTAAAACTATTTTTATCTTGTGTGCATTGTTTTTGCCTGTATGTATGTATGTCTGTGAGGGTGTCAAATCTTAGAGTTATAAGACGGTTGTTAGCTGCCCTGTGGGTGCTGGGAATTGAACTTGGGTCCTCTAGAAGAGCAGCCAAGTGCTCTTAACTGCTGAGCCATCTCTCCAGTCCTGTACATCCATTTTTAATGACTAGAGTTTCCTCACATGGGTGAGCCGAACATAGTTTATCTAAGCTTCTATTATTGCTTCTCTAGTTTCCAGCTTTCCCAAAGATAAATAAGCAAGGGAACATTTTGCGTAAATATTTAGCCACATTATTTCCTGAAGACAGATAGCGTAAAAGCCGGGCAAATGGGAAGCATACTGGGAGACGTTTGATAGATACTATCACACTATTATCAAAAGGGTTCTACCTGAGGCAGCACCCTCACCGAGTCTCTCAGCTGTGCCAGTCTGGATAAATTTTGAAAAGACGACCGCACAGGTTGTTGTGTCCAGAGGGCTGCAAGGGGGAGTCTCGCGAGGACGCCGGTTAGCAGACCTGAGAGACGAACCCTGCGGGACTCAATGGGCCAGAGGGTGGGCGCTGGGAAGGAGGGAGGGCGCCAGCGGGAGGGAGGAGGGGGAGGGAGGAGGCCGCCGGACCCCGCCTCCCCGGCTCTCCGCTGGGCTCCGCACCGGCGCGCGAGGTTGGCCTAGGCGAGCCTCCGCCCCTTTAACAGGGACACTCCCCTTTAAGGCGGGCGCCCGCGCGCACCCGGCCCCGCCCTTCGGGGGCGCGCGCGGCGGCCGTCGCACCGGCTCCCGGGAGCTCACGTGCCGGCGCGGAGCGAAGGAGCCGGGGGCGCGCGGGCGGGAGGAGGGAGGCGCCGGGGGCGCGCGCGCGCGCTGGGCGCTGCTGGGCTGCGGCGGCGGTTACTATGGCGGAGTCGGCCGGAGCCTCCTCCTTCTTCCCCCTTGTTGTCCTCCTGCTCGCCGGCAGCGGCGGGTCTGGGCCCCGGGGGATCCAGGGTGAGTCCCGGGCCGGGGGGCGGCGCGGGATGCAGAGGGCCAGGCGAGGCCTCTCACCCGCCGTGGGGCTCGGGCGCGCCCCCTCCCCAGCCGCGCAATATGGCCGGGCGGGGGGCGCGGAGGGCCGGGGTGGCGGGGGTCAGCCTTGGGGACCCGCGCGGTCTTCCAGGCGGAGCCCGACCCGGGCGCTCCGGGGGTCGCGCTTCCAGCTCCCTCAGCTCCCTCCGCTCACAGCCCAGGCTTCCCCGAGATGTGGAGGTCCCCGGCTCCTGCCCTTCAGCACGTCCGTGTGAGGGGGGTTATTCCCTGCCAGCAGATGCTCCTGGGGGCGCCTTTTCTCCCGCCAAGATAGTGGGGTTCGGCAAGGGGGCTTGTTTTTCCGAGGTGACCTGATACCTAGAGCCGATACGTACTCTGGGCTACAAGGATAGGGGGGTCTCTAACGTTCCTTCAGCTTGGGGTGCCTCTACCCTCCCTCCCCTACCACCTTGATGTTCTCGGCACCGGAGTCACATTTCGCCTTCCTTGCTCACTCCCTTGGGTTCTGCAGGGCACCCCCCCCACCCTCGGATATCCATGCCTGTAGAAGCTGTTTGGAGGAAATGGGGCGAACAGGCCCCTAAACCTTTTTGGAGCTTGGCTTCCAACACTCCAACCCTGTGAAACCTAGTTTCCCAGCTGGTAATCTGAATCAAGGCGTATTTGTGTTTGCTTTCCTCCTTGCCTCCCCCACCCCGCCCCAGGGGGCCATTCAGTTAATCACTTTGAGTATGCTTTTCAGGTGAAATCCTGGAACGTCGTTCAGCTCCCCACCCCCACCCCAATTTAATTTAAAGACCCCACCTTTGCACCACCTCTCTGGACCTTGGTCAGTACTTTCACTGTGGCACACAGTGCCTCCTCCAGCACCCCACCACACACACACCCCTCACCTTCCAATCCCCAGGGCCTTGTGCGGGCCAGGCCCACCCCCACCTTTCCCACTACTGAGGTGTAGACGTTTCTGTGGGACACTCCACTGGCTGTGTTGTTTATGAGGCTTTGGGGGCTGGGGAGAGCACATGAAACCCTAAAATATTTCATTTGATAGTATTCTCAAGTGTGTCTTGGCATTGGGGTTGCAGATGAAGGTTATATTTGGCAGTTACATCGAAGCGATTATTGACCCACACACGGGTAATGGTGGGGCGGTTAGGATTATACTCATTGATCCCATTGGACAAAGCCTGCTGCTTTGACTTCTCAGCGGCCCCCAACCTTCCAGCAATGGGAGATCAAGTGTGTGTGGTGTGTGCCTGGAGCTTACACACACACACACCACACACACGATTCTCAGGTGGGTCTTGCTTTAGTAACAGACCCTCAGTAGACGACACCATGCTACTTTGGAGTCTCAAAAACAAGTTCATTATCTCCTGCTTGGATGTGTTGTCTCCCACAGTGGTGAGGCTTGTGCAGCCGGGTCTTTGTTCACCGGCTAATGCTTCTGTTAGGCACTGTGCTGTGTTCTTCATGTTGCTGCTTTGTCATAGGTAACTGTGCGGTGGAGACTGACAAACAAGCTGGAGGTGTACAAACAGAGCCTTATATTTGCGGGGAGAGAATGGTTTTCATAAGTCAGACTGTTTGCTGGGCCTTATGGGCCATGGTTTTGGACTATGTGACCGTGCTGTGTCTCCAGCAGGATAGTAAAATAAGGAGTCTGCATCTTCAGGTCTGTCATGTTATGTGTGTCTAAATAAACCTTTAAGCCCCTCCAGTGGGGTTAATATCCTGCCTCTAACATCTCCAGGATTTTGAAGCAGTCTTTCCCTACTGATTAGGTGTATCTCTCTGTGGGTTTTTCTTGTTGTAACATAGTTAAGACTGTTTAATTGGTAATCCAGCTGGTTCTGCATGTAGTAGAAGTCAGTGTGTTGTTTTTGTTTTGTACCTTACCTAAAATGAATGTTTGTTGGGGTGAGGGTGGGTGGGTATAACAGGGAACTGGATTCTTTTTTTGAATTCGGTTATGTGTCCAGCAAACATTCTCTGAGGCCTTTAAACTTGTTGGCCAGACACTGCAGTTTTTTCCGGGACACATCCAGTTGCCAACAGTGCATGCTACAGAGACCACTGTTGCAA
This sequence comes from Alexandromys fortis, assembly GCF_014885135.2. Lineage (NCBI taxonomy): Eukaryota > Metazoa > Chordata > Mammalia > Rodentia > Cricetidae > Alexandromys > Alexandromys fortis. The sequence goes on from NW_026068089.1 coordinate 2,084,058, forward strand.
AAGGCTTGAAGTGAAACGTCACTTCTGGGAAAGTAGAGGCTGGGATAACAAGAAGTTGATTTTTTCCCTCCCCTGCATTTCCTATACAGTGCTCCTCTGTGTGGGCTGGAGAAGTGGCCCAGCCAGGCAGTTCTCATGCCTGGGGTGTGGACACCGTGTGAGGGCAGCAAGAGATAGGTGTTCTTCTATTAATTAATGAAAACTGGCCTTCGTACACAGCCTGTGATAAGGGGAGTGATGTCACCCTAGAAACAGCAGCCATTTGATAGGTGTGTGTGTTTTCAGCCCTCTCAGGAATTTTCACATTAGTATTATAAAATGTAAAATTAAGTTAGGAGAAGAACATGACATTTTTTAAAGACAAAAGCAGCAAGAGAGAGGCATGTGAGGTTCTGACAGGGACAATATGTGTTTCTGTGAGCAGCCCAAAAATGTAATCCCAATCCCAGCCTTGGAACTTTGTTAAGTGGGCATGGATTTGAGGTGCAGTGGAGGAGAGCTCCTCTGGAGAGAAAGGGAGCTCTGATTAGTTTGTTCCAACAGCTCCTGGGGCAGATGTGATAAAGCATATTAAAATGGCTACTCCGGTTAAAGGTTAGAACCAGATGGAGGGAGGAGGCTGGCGCTCGGCACCTTGGTCTCCTTATAGGCTGTCCTTGAACAAGTAACTGTTACTGCCTCAGTTTTTCCTCTGGAAATAAGAAAATGCTGTATGTCACTCTTATTGGGACATTTGTGAGCTGACTTACTGATAGCCAGTTGGCAGGGAGGTATTTTTAGACAGTCTCTGACTTCAGTGAAGAAGCAATGTTGGGTTACTTTTTATCTTATGGGGCAGAATAACATACTTTGATTGATAGACACACCACATGTCAGTGTGGCTCATTTCTTATTTTGCTTTTTGGTAGCCAGGGTTCATATTTCCTCGAGTTGATTTCTGCCTTTGGCAGGCTTTTTTCCTCATAGGCCCGGCAGCATACCTGGGCTAATCAAAGACAGGCTGAGGGAGTGACCTGCTTTAGGCTTTATTGGTTGGCAATGTTATGCAACTCTGGGTGTGTTTATGGTACTATGTAAATGTTACATAAGAACATGGAGGCTGAGAGGTGGCCAGGATGGCAACTGTGAACACAGGAAGGTTAGACCGAGGACTCCATCCGGGAAGACCTTGGGAGTCTGCAGGCAGTAGGGGAAGAAGCTGTACTTTATTTTCCTCTAAACCCCTTTTAGATGATTGTGCCTTTCAGGGGGGACTGCTGTGTTATAAATAGGTTTATTCTCCACCGGTGAGCTAATTGTAACCTTGCTACCAAAATATGATTCAGTAAAGAGGCACTGGGAGAGGAGGGACATGCTGCTGCTTTCAGCATGCCCTGTCGAGGCTGCTTGTTGCATTTGGAACATGAGTTGAATTGTGTTGCGGTCTGTTCTCATAAGTACCCAGGAGTGCAGGGTATCGCGGGGGAAATGGAATTCCCAGCTCAGGGCACTTTAGATCCTATTTATTTATTATTTTTGTTTTTTTCGAGACAGGGTTTCTCTGTGGCTTTGGAGCCTGTCCTGGCACTAGCTCTGTAGACCAGGCTGGTCTCGAACTCACAGAGACCAGGCTGGTCTCGAACTCACAGAGACCAGGCTGGTCTCGAACTCACAGAGATCCGCCTGCCTCTGCCTCCCAAGTGCTGGGATTAAAGGTGTGCGCCACCATCGCCCGGCATGATCCTCTTTATTTTTGAAGGATAAATTAGAATATTGCTATGGTGGCTGTATGTCAATTTTATTCGCTCTTTCTGAAGTTTGCCTAAGAACAGTAGTCAACAGTAATTCTGGGATCCTGCCTCTTTGTGCTGAGTTCTTGTGCTTCCTGGTACGGGGGCGGTATCTCCTTGTGTCCCCCCTCCCCATATTTACAGAGTCCTGGCCATCCTCCTCACTGAGCTTACAGTGCTGGCTGTGTAGCAGGTATCCTTACCCCAGTCCCGCCTAGACTGGGGATGTCACTGGCACTTTGGCTTCTGCGTCTGACTCGAATTTCTCTGTTTGCTCGAAGACCTGCTCTGTTCTGCTCATCTCAGTGCTCCTACCCCATGCATGGCTTACCCTGCGCCTGGACTCCGGCAGTGCCATCTCCGCCTTTGCCTGCTGTGCCCGCTTGTCTACCTGCTGGCTTCCATACAGGATAAGTGGAGCATGGACACCGGTGTTCCTGAGAGCAGCCTCCTTCCCCTTCTCTAGAGTTTGGTTTAGCCGGGAAAGTTTCCATTTCAGCGGACCTTGCCCTCTCTGGATGGCAGGGGTAGTATCTCTTGAGGCCATGTGGTCACTTTTTTTGAGGGGTTGGGGGGCGTGGTTTTTGAGACAAGGTTTCTCTGTGTAACCTTGGCTGTCCTGGAACTTGCTCTGCAGACCAGGGTGGCCTCGGACTCTTAGAGATCCACCTGCTTTTGTCTTCTCAGTTTGTGGTCGTCTTTTTTTCTCTTCTTCTTTCTATCCAGTCTGAACCCTGCATTTGTCCTACTGAGTACTTTGAATTTACATAATGAAAATACAAATATCGCATTGCCCTATTATTTACATAGTTACATATAGGGGATTTCTGTGTTCATTCAGTTGGGTATGTTCCTAGAACAGCTTTGGCATGAGGAAATAACACACAATAATGAACAAAAGTTCCCAAATGCCCACTGTTGTGGAACTTAACATCACTGTGGCTTAAACTAAAAATAAATAAGTAAACACAGTTACTGGCTGAGTGCTCTGAGGAAGATGGGCTGGAGTGTGCCCAGTGCGGCCATTCCATCCTCTGCTTCACTGTGCACTCTGCCTGGTAGTTACAGTTGATAAGTGGCCACTGACACTGCTAATCCGTCAGAGCCATTGCTCCCAGGGAAGTACAGGGTTAGGTTCTTGCAAGCCTTGATCATAGCCTCGTCATCAGGTGAGCCAGAGATAACCATGTGTTCTGCATAGACACACTATTTAATACACATTATTGGTGCTTGGAACTTCAGCAAAAACGTAACTCTTGCCTGAATCAAGCTTACCTAATGCATCATTCTGTCTAAGGCATATCACTGTCTTCTTGTGCTTGAGAACACCAGACACCACTTCAGCACTGTGCTTGGGGACTGTTTTACATAAAAAATCAACAAAAGTATGGCACTAAATATACTGCCAAGAGGACATGTGTTTACAGTATGAGAGCCGAAGGAAAGCAGAGTGTCGCCTTGTTTGACCTCCACTGGGAACATGTGTGTTGGGCTGCTCAAGTCTTACTGCTCTGTGCGTGTCCTCGAGTGGCCAGGAAGACTGTAAGTGTTGTGTTTTGGGGTTACAGATAACTTTTAGCAAGTAGACAAAATCATATGAATGGAATCAGAATAATGATGTTTAATTTCATTAGTTAAACAAATGTTCTAGAGATAAGTTACATCATGTAAAAATTTAAGGTCTTCTTTTTGTGTGTATGTGTATGGTTTATGCATATATGTAAGCAGGCACACTTGTTCATGCATGCATGTATGGAGACCAGAGATTGATGCCAAGTTTTTTTCCCCATCATTGTCCACCTTATTTTTGGAGACAGGTTCTCTTGGATAGATTAGCTGGCCAGCAAGCCCATGGGGGTCTGACTGTCTCACTACCACATGCTTTCTCAGTCCTTGGCGCTTATGTGGGTGCTGCGAGTGCTGCGGTTCTGGACTTAGGTTCTTATGGTCGCTCAGGGACGAACCATCACCCTAGTCCCTGAGGGCTGATGGTGTCACTGCACCTGAATTTTTGTTGTTGTTGTTGGTTTTTGGCAGTGCTGGGGATGGGATCCAGAGTCTCATGGATACTGGTCAAACACTATATTCCCAGCCCCCAGAATTGTAATATACACCTCGAAGTCCTGTAAGTAGATAAGCATATACACATCGAATATATTGTTGGTGCACAGATTTTATTAGCACTTGGTGAACATCCCCAATGGACTAGACATTAGCAGGATGCCTACCTTCTGCCAAATGAGATGGACAGTGGACAGCTAAGGGGCTTGTGCTTCCTGTAGCCACCCTCTGTCTCCCACAGAGTCCTGGGACTTGATGTCTATCCACCTGGACCCAGTCAGTCACCCTGGTGACACCATCACCAATACTGTTGATGTTGGTACTACTTGGGGATTTGACAGTCAGTTGATGTTCAGGTAGATGGGCTTGGTGTCATTGAACCTGCCCTTTAAAGACTGATTCTCAGTCCATTGCAGAAAAGAAATTAGAGATTGATTCTCCATCTGGCTTGGAAGCAAGCAGCCACGTTATAAGTTTCCCGTCACAACAGGCATGTGGCAGTGAGACAAGGAGCTGAGAGAGTGGTCCTTTTCTTATAGTAGGGTTTGAGTCCTTGCCAGGCAGTGGATCTAGCAAACAACCATTAAACTTGGAAGAGGACCTCATCGTAGAGGAGAATTTTAGCTGACACCATCTTGCTGTGCTTGGACTCTGACCTGTAGAAACTGAAATAGTAGAGTTTTTTGTACATGTGTGTGGTGAGTAAGACAGCAGTGGGTAAAGTGAAACAATAGGAGAAATAACGCAGGATGGGCTTGAGGATGTGGCCCAGTAGCTCAGCATCTCTATGTGAAAGTGCTTGCAGTGATGTGGTAGCATATCTGTACTCTGAGCAGCCAGGAGGCTGAGGCTTAGAATTTATATGGAGGGAAAATGGGATTTATGGGCTTTCCAGGTTAACTTGGGTCAAACTGACCCGAGGAGTTTCTAAGAATATGTGGAGGAGCCCCTTTGCCCTCAGTCGTCAGGCATTGTCTTACTATGTGTTTGTATATTGCACTTAACACTCATAGTCATAAATAAGATTGCATCAGTGCAGCCCCGTGCATGCCTGGCCTAGAGCTGAATTAAGGGGAATATCCTTGCCTTTTAGCAGTTCGTTCGCTTGTTGGAATTGCAGAGAACTGCAGGAGTTAGGAACCTCCTCATGCACTAGGGTGATGGTGGCAATAAAAGCATCTCTCGTAGAAGTGCAGCCCCTGGGCACTGAGCTGGCTCCAGGTTGTTCACTCCTGTGCCGCTGGTCTTTGTGCTTGAGAGGTGACCAGTGCTTGGGTGGTAGGACTCTAAGATGTGTGCTCTAAGTGCTGGGCTCTGCTGAGGTGCTTCTAACCCAGCTACTGCCGCAGTCTTCCTCTGCCTTCTCCTGCTGCAGATTTTACCCGCTCTGTCCCATGGCCCTGCTGCTTCCATGCATTTCGAGGCTCAAGTGGCCCTAAGATTGGCATCATCAATCTCATCTGGCCCTGGTCTTCTTGTTGCCCTTTTCACTAGCTGGAACCTTAGCACTGTTGTTGGCATTGTCATTTCAGTGTGGGCCTAGTGTGCCTTGTATTTTCATGGCCCCAAGCCCTTCCTGTCTCTTCTCCTTTTCCAAGATAAATATAATATTCCCAGGGAATTCCATCCTCCTGTGTTTTCCTGGTCAGCACCTTTCCTTATGGTAGTGTTGGGGGGCACATTGCTTGGGGTTCTGCTCCTCTGACCTTCAAACAGTGGGTCTTTCAGCTGGACATAGAACCTTGTGGATTTTAAGTACCTAATTTGTTTAATTGAATTTGTTCTTTTCCATCCTCTCAGTAAAATCCTAGGTAAATAATTCCAGTTCTGTCTTGCTATAATTTATTTCCTGATATATTTTTAATCATTTTTTAAATATCATGGATATTTTGCCTGCATGTCTGTATATGTACTTCAGCTGTGCCTGATATCTTTGGAGGCCAAGAGGGTGCCAGATCCCCTGGAACTAGAGTAACAGATGGTTGTGAGCTGCCGGGTGGGTGCCGGTAACCAAACACAGGTCCTCAGCAAGAGCAGCGGTGCTCCTGTGAGCCATCTCTCTAGCTGGCCCCTTGTTCTATTTTATTTTGCTTTATTTTGTTCTAAATCCCAGCCACTCAGAGATGCTGTGGCTATTTGTGAATTATCTGGACATAATAATTTCTCTTCTTACCTCACCTCTCTGATATCTGTGTGTGATATTACATATTTGTTTTATTGCAGCCAAATTAACTTAATGTCAGCCTCATTAGTTTCTCCTTCTTGGTTGATTTTTGTTTGTTTGTTTGTTTGTTTATTTCTTCTGCATTACTCTAGTTGGCAGAAAGTCATCCCTTGCTCTTCTGCCTCACAAGTGTAAGGTTCACTGCTCTCTGCTTAAAGTATAGTAAATGGGTGAGGAAGAGAACGCCCGTGATAAATATCCCCCTGTTCTAATGAGCCAGAAGTGTGTCTACACAAGTGTAGCCAAAACAAACAAACAAAAACCCACTTGCTCTCTGTGTTTGTTATAAACTAAGTTAAGGAGAATAAACCAAGTTACTGAATGTCTAAATACAGCAGCTGAGTCTGCGTGTTTAGGTCTGGGAGCTTTGCACATGTTCGCTCCTAGCGATGTCTGCTTAGTTTGCACTTGCGTTCTCCTGGGCAGCAGGTGGGCCCTGTGTGAAGTTCAGGTATTTACCATCGTCATAAATTAAATTGCAGTGACAGGTCTCCTTAGCATAAACATCAAACATCTCTTCTGAGTGAGAACAAAGCTTTCATTCTCTACACCCGAGGCTTAAAGTTGAACTTGTTTGAACAGCTCTCTAGGGTTGGGTTTGTCTCCTAGCAGATCTCAAAAAGGGCTGCTCACAGAATGGTGTAGTGTGGGCCTGGCTTTCCAGACACCTTTCTCTTATGCAAACTCCATCCAAGATCTTTTCCAAGTCTGGAATTAAATGCCAAGTTTATCAAGTGCCTTTATTGTTAAACAGATGGGGTTTGCCCCCAGTACAAAAACTGCCTTTATTGAGTCAGGTACATTTTTTTCCATAAGTGCTTTTTTTTTTTTTTTTTTTTTTACCAGC
>NW_026068089.1:2092620-2210160 GCF_014885135.2 Alexandromys fortis
AAAAAAAAAAAAAAAAAAAAAAACAACAACAACATATAGCCGAATTGACTTATTTTAGCCACTTGAAAGTGTACACTTGATGGCATTAAAGCCTTTCACAATATCCAGATTACCACCATTATGGAATTTTAAAGTTTCTCATTACTCCAAAAGAAAACTTTAATAAGAAAACTCATTAATCATTGCTTCCACCCTCAGTAACACCTACAAACCCCAAGTCCATGTTTGGGCATGTCATCTAGTTGAACCGCATGACATGGTTTCTTTTCTCTGCAGTGTTTTCAGGATTCATCCGTATGTAGTGTGTGTAATTGCTTCCTTCCTATGGCTGAGTAATGAATGATTCCCTTGTAGGAATAAACCACATTTTGCTTATCTGTTCATCATTTGATGGACATTTGGAATTTTTTGTGACTATTCCTGTACATGTTTTTATTTTCTGTTTCTTTTTGGTAAATGGCTAGGAGTAGACTTCGCTGGGTTAGGTGGACTATGTGGTGGCTCTGTTTCTCTTATCAAGGGACAGTCAGGTATTTTTCTGCAGTGCTGTATACCATGGTTTTGATTGATTTTGTGTGGGGTGGGAGTGCACCTGTGGAGGCCAGACACATCTTTGGGAGTCAGTGTTCTACTGTGTGGTCCCAGGAACCAAGCTCAGCTGGCTAGGCTTGGTGGCACACTCCTTTTCTTACTGAGCCATCTAGCTGGCTTGTTTTGTTTTGTTTTTGTTTTTGTTGGTTGGTTGATTGGTTTTCTGAGACAGGTTTTTCTCTGTGTAACAATCCTGGCTGTCCTGGAATTCATTCTGTAGTCCAAGCTAGCCGCAGACTCAGAGATTGCCTGTGCTTCTTCCCAAGTGCTTCGTTTTGTTTTGTGTTAAGATAGATCTTGCTATGTAGCTCACATTGACCTGGGATTTACAGCCCTCCTGTCCAGCTTCCTGTGTACTCGTTACAAGTGGAGTTAGTTATGTTTTTAATCTACTCTCTCCCCTTGAGTTAATTTGCTGAAAAGACATTTTCTCTTTTGAATATTCTAGGTACAATTGTTGAAAGCAGTTGATCATAGATGTATGGTTTTGTTTCTGAACTCTCAATTTCTTTGATCTGTATGTTTGTCCTTGTGCCAGGAGTAAGTATGGCTTTGGGGAGAGTTTGAAATTGAGAAATGTAGGTCAGTGTAGGTCCTTCAACTTTGTTGTTTTATTTCTTTTTTTGTTTTGTTTTGGGACAGGGTTTCTCTGTGTAGCTTTGGAGCCTGTCCTGTAACTCCCTGTAGACCAGGCTGGCCTGGAACTCACAAAGATCCACCTGCCTCTGCCTCTCAAGTGCTGGGATTAAAGGCGTGCGCCACCACCATCCAGCTCAACTTTGTTCTTTTATTTCTGCTCTCTATGATTGTCTTGACTATTCAGGATCCCTTGTAATTTATATGAATTTTATCGTCAACTTTTCTATCACTGGGTCGGGGGGGGGGCATTGTCGGTTTAATAGTAATTGTACTGTGTCATCTCATACATAGTAAATTTATATAGCAGGATAACTGGAGTAGTAGTTCAGAAGAATATGTATGCTCTTGTGGAGAACCTGGTTGTGCCACTTTAGGCGACTCGCAACCACCTGTAACTCTAACTCCAGGAGATCTGGTGCCCTCTGCTCGTCTCTGAGCACATACCAACACACAGGTACAACTACACATAACTAAAAATAAAGTGAATCTCTCTCTCACACACACACACACACACACACACACACACACACACACATATGATAGCTAGGCATAGATAGGCTCACACCTTTAATCCCAGTACTCAGGAAGCAGAGGCAGGTGAGTTTGAGATTAGCCTGGTCCTTATAGTGAGTTCTAGGACAGCCAGAGCTACATAGTGAGACCCTGTCTTGATAGAAAGATAGATAGATAGATAGATAGATAGATAGATAGATAGATAGATAGATAGAGATAGAGAGATATGATGATGTATTTAATATATATTATGTAGAATTTATATCTTGGTGAACAAATTAGGTTCCCAGTTTTTTTATATTATGAATTTATTTTGAAAATTCTCCTTATAACTACATTACTACATCAAAGAAACCCTGGAAAAATATACCTCAAGCCCTTAGTAACTAGAGAGCACTAATTGAAGGGCTCCCAGATTCTGCACCCTGTATTCAGTGATGTTTAAATTTGTTTTTCTTTCCACTGCTGCTCTGCTTCTGGTGTTATGGCTCCTGCTCTGGGAGCCACCATCAGCATTTACCTACACCTTTAAAGTTTAAAGAACGGGGATTGTGGAAGGCAGAGAATAAGACAACCCTAGTCAAGAAAAAGTACACTAGCCTGCCAGTGGTGCACACCTTTAATCCCAGCACTTGGGAGGCAGAGACAGGCGGATCTTTGTGAGTTCCAGGCCAGCCTCGTCTACAGAGCGAGTTCCAGGACAGCCAGGATAGCTTACACAGAGAAATCCTGTCTTGAAAAACTAAAAAGGGAAAAAGGAAAGAAAGAAAAAATTTTAAAAAAGACCAAAATCTATCATACCAATGTCTGTGAGAGCTTTAGAAATTTTCCAGTGACTGGGTGTTCTATGAAGTAATTCTGCATTGTGCAGCCCCAGAGTTGGGAGGCTCAGTAGCAAGTGAGGGTTCTCTCTCAGCAGTTGGGAAGCACAACTCAGAGTGTGCAGATGTCAGACAGCAAACCTGTGGGAAGGTAGGCTGCATTGAGGCAGAGCAGGAAGTAGCCCCAGTAGGGACAGGCCACCTGAGACTGCTCACAAGATCTTGTCCTTATATGGAATAACTTGACTGGGGGCAGGGGCGGGATATGATGCTGACCTCCTGACCAGTATAATGAGGCTGGACAAGCCACAGAATTAGATCAGACAGGAATGATGGCAGACCTTAATTATCAAAGGAGGAGCCTGTTTGTAGGGACTGGCATGGTGTCTCTTCCACTGAACATGACAGCCGAGTTTGATCCCCTGAGATCCACACGGGGAAGAAGAGAGCTGACTGACACAGGAGTCCTCTCACTTCCACATGCGGGTTGTCATGTGAACTCTGAAGGTGAGAGCAAGCTCGCTCGCTCTTCCCGTCCCTGTCCCCCACACCTCTTACATACACAAACACACACACACAGATATTTTAAAGAGCCCACTCTTAAATCTTAGAGCTATTAAGGAAATACATTGAATTCAATTTTGAGTTTTCAATAGAATCTAGTAGGTACATAGTCTGAGAGAGAGAATGCTTCATCTTTGCCAAAGACTGTGCCTGTTGAGCTGCAGGAGGACAGTGCTGAGGACACAGTGTTGCAGTAGGGCCTGTACAAAAGGGAATTCTGTGTGTCACTAATCTAGTTAAAATTTGAACTGACACTGGGCATGGCGGTATCCCATAAGTCAGGGTGCTGAGGAGGAGCTGAAGGCTGACCTTCAACTCCTGCATAGCAAGACCCTGTCTTGAAAAGTCAAAATGTGGGGGCTGGGGAGATGGCTCCGCTCTTAAGAGCACTTGCTGCTCTTGCAGAGGACCCAGATTTGGTTCCCAGCACCCACATGGTGGCTCACACCCATCTATAACTTCAGCTCCAGAGGGTCTGACACCCTGTCTTATACAGGCACCGGGTACATACATGGCATATGTACATTCAGAGGCAAACACTGTGTGAATACACACATAAAATATCCAGTAATAAAGCTTAATAGAAGACCAGTCCCGTGTAAAATGCACACCTTAGCGCTCAGCAGGTGAAGGCAGGAGGATCAGGAATTCAAGACCAGTCTGGGCTGTGTGAGACCCTATCTCAAAGAAAGACGGTGGGGGTGGGGGGAAGCATAATTGAATTGGTTGCAGATTAGACCTTCAGATCTAACTGAGTTACAGAAACTGCAGGGGCGGTACATGCTAACAGGGCACCACTAGGAGCCAACAGAACCCAGAAGGTGGGAAACTCCAGGATAAACCACCTGGAAATGGACATTGGGGCCTAACAGGTTTAAGAGCTTTTAGCCAAGTGCATTGAAACTTTTTTTTTTTTTTTTGGTCCAGATTTGAACAAACCAAATCCTGAAAGTTTTTTTTTTTATTGATTTTATTGAGCTCTACGTTTTTCTCTGTTCCCTCCCTTTCTGTCCCCTCCCCTTCAACCCTCTCCCAAGGTCCCCAAGCTTCCAATTTACTCAGGAGATCTTATCTTTTTATACTTTCCAAGTAGATTAGATCCATGTAAGTCTCTCTTAGTTGTCTAGGTTCTCTGGGATTGTGAATTGTAGGCTGGTTTTCTTTGCTTTATGTCTAAAAGCCACTTATGAGTGAGTACATGTGATAATTGTCTTTCTGAGTCTGGGTTATCTCACTCAATATGACGTTTTCTAGATCCATCCATTTGCCTGCAAATCAGAGAAATGCAAATCAAAACAACTCTGAGATTTCATCTTACACCTGTAAGAATGGCCGAGATCAAAAACACTGATGACAACTTGTGCTGGGGAGGTTGTGGGGAAAAGGGAACTCTTCTACATTGCTGGTGGGAGTACAAATTGGTACAGCCCCTTTGAAAATCAGTATAGTAATTTCTCAGAAAATTAGAAAACAACCTTCCTCAAGACCCAGCAATACCACTTTTGGGTATATCCAGAGGATGCTCAATTATACCACAGGGACATGTGCTCAACTATGTTCATAGCAGCTTTGTTTGTCATAGCCAGAACCTAGAAACAACCTAAATGCCCCTCGACCGAAGAATGGATAAGAAAAACGTGGTACATTTACACAGTGGAGTACTACATAGTTAAAAGTATCTTTTAAGATAATGGATTTAGCTGGGCGGTGGTGGCGCATGCCTTTAATCCCAGCACTTGGGAGGCAGAGGCAGGTAGATCTCTATGAGTTCGAGGCCAGCCTGGTCTACAAGAGTGAGTTCCAGGACAGACCCCAAAGCTACAGAGAAACTCTGTCTCAAAAAACCAAAAAAAAAAAAAAAGAAGAAGAAGAAGACGACGAAGATAATGGACTTGTGAGCACTGATAGGCACTGGGAGTGTTTAAGATGCAACTTGTAGATTCTCAGAGGGGATCACCTGAGACCAGCTGCCCTGCTGTGCCTGAACTCGGGCAGTTAGGATCCAGGCACAGAGTTTTGGGGCAGTCTCTCAGAACTTGTAGAGTAACTGAACAAAACTCTTTTTCCTCTGTCTTTAGCATTGTCGTGATAAGTGGGTCATTTAATTTATTTTGTGTTGAGGGAGGGCATTCCACTTTCTGGATTCCTCTCCTTGGATGTGGAGGGTCTTCAGGCTTGGCAACAAGTACCCTACCTGCTGAGCCTTCTCAGCAGCTCAGTGGCCATTGTTTGAGCAAACATTTACTGTGAGCTGACGCCTATTCAATCCTGGAGATCCAGAGGTGAATAGAACACAGTTTATTTCTTTTTTTTTTTTTTAAAAGATTTATTTATTTATTATGTATACAACATTCTGCCTCGATATATGCCTGCACGCCAGAGGAGGGCGCCAGATCTCAGTACAGATGGTTGTGAGCCACCATGTGGTTGCTGGGAATTGAACTCAGGACCTCTGGAAGAGCAGCCAGTGCTCCCAACCTCTGAGCCATCTCTCCAGCCCCAGTTTATTTCTTTAAATGGCACTTCAGCCAGAACACTGTAAAGTGACCTGGTCTGCCTATTGTAAAGAGATTCCAGAAGGTCCTAGTTGTTCACTAGATGCAGAGTGAAGTTGAAATCACTGATGAGTGGTGTCTGTGGGCTGTGGAGTTTCTCTGTGTAGACCTGGCCACCTTGGAACTAGCTCTGTAGACCAAGCTGGTCTTGAACTTAGAGATCCATCTGCCTCTGTCTCCCAAGTGCTGGGATTAAAGGCGTGTGCCACCTGATTTGGAGTTTTTTAAGGAGGTAAAAATGTCTATGAATAAAGAGAGTGAGGTGATGGAATATGAATTGTCAAAGACTGACATGTGTCGTGTGCTTTCTGTCTCACAACAAAAAGGAACTTTTTTTTACTGTATGTACAGACCTGCCTTTGAAAACTAGGGTGACCAGCTACCATGATGTGCTTGACACAGCCGGCTGCTTAGAATGCAGGCGGGTCAGCTGGAGTCAGGCCGCAGAAGGACTTGGGAAGGTCCTCTGCTCAGGAAAACAAGTGTCTGACCTGGTAGGCTGAGAGGACATCTGCAGGATGATGAGTTTGCCTGGGTAGGTGTTTCCAGTGGTTCTGAAAGTTAGGGTCCTGTGCATTGTCAGGGGGGCTTTGGAGAATACTGTGGAACTCCTGTCTGTAAATCTGGAGACTGGAGCTGTGCACTCTTGTGTATACTGTTTGTGAGTTCCTTGCCTTCTTCCTCACAAAGCAGAACAGTTGATCTGCCTCAGCTCTGAGCTCTGTGGGCTTCACGTAAGAGGATGAGGATGATATAGAATAACGGAATCAGTCTGTGCAGTGTGCCCTTACGGCAACAGCTGAGAGCGCCACGCCACACTAGAAAGCCACTGTCTCTGACTTAACCTTACTTGCATGGCTCAATAGTGAAGCTCTTACCTGGCAAACCTGAGGCCCTGGACTCCACAAGTATCAAATATCAGTCAGCCTGTCAGAAAAGAACTCCCACCAGACACAGCCCCTGCGTGGTGCATCAGCAGCACCAACAAAGAGCTGTAGGGAGGTTGGGTGAGGTCCGGGGCAAGCCACTGCTGCTCATACAGTGATGCTTTAGAAACTGCACCCACTAGTCCTGACGACTACCCAGTAGATGTGGAAGAGGCAGGTTCAGTGTGCCTCCCTCCCCAGGGCAATGCTCCATGCTGTGTTGTCCCTAAGGAGTAATGAGTAAATTAAGAGTCATGGTTGCTCTCACTTTGCAGCTGGTTAGGTGTTTATGGCCAATTCCTGGACAGAGCAGGCTGCTGTGCATCCCCTAGTGATGTCTTGTGAGGCTGTGAGTATAAGCTCTTGGTGATTCCTGGGGCTTCCCGGCTGAGCACAGCTTTGAGCATCTTTGTCCTCCTGAGGCTTTACAGAACACACAGCAGCCAGAGTCTCCCCGAGCTGGGGCTAGGCCTTTCTCAAAACAACCTTTCTTCTGAATTGACTTTGCGTTCACATCTTACCACAAGCCACCTTCCAGTCAGACATGTTCCAGTCCTGCTGCGGCAGCTTTGTCTTTGGTTCAGGTTTGACTAATTAGACTCGTTAATAACAGTCTCTTCTGGGGAGAGCTGCCCAGGTTCTGACCACTTTCTTTTCTTCCAGTTTTTTTTCTTTTTCTTTTTTTTTTTTTTTTCTTTGCAGTGTTGGGGACCAAACCTGGGGCCTTGCACATGTAGACAAGTTTCTAGGGCTGAGTAAAATCCCAGCCTCTGTCTTGTTTACACACGAGTGAGGTGGTGGCTCTGCTGTGATTGCCACTCCTAATATATCTTACTGGTGGTAGAGTAAGGAGCTTTGTAGGCGCGCCCTGTTTACACACATGGGCAGAGTGACCTGCTGCACCACCGTGAGACTTCACAAAGGTCTGTTTTCATTAGCCCAGATTTAACTTTTTAGAAAGAATTATTAAATTTAGGATACTAAGTTTGTAGTAAGTTCACAACATGCTTATAATTTTATTATTGTTTCTTTTGTTTCAGTGAAAAGTGTTAGCAGGCGAGTAGCCAGGAATGTTTCTTTGGAGGCATTTAGGAAAGGGCCAGGACTCGGGACAGAAAGGTGGGGACACCGTGGTTTCTGAAGAGCGAACCCAGAAAGCTTGTTGCTGGAAAGGGCTTAAGAAGTCATCTCCTTCAGTTCCCTGTTCCGGTTAATCGTGAGGAAAGTGAGGTTGAGAGAGGTTAGGTGACTTCCCCAAAGCCACACAGGCCAGCTTCTTCCTGAGGCTGCAGCTCGCCACTTCCTACTTCGCGTAAGAGACATTTTCCTTGTCTGTGTCTTTTTATTTCAGTTTTTACATTACAAGGAGAGTTTGTTTATTGAGTACATCCTATTGAGATTTCTTTAGAGCATATGTGATGTTTCTGTGGTCCTGTGAACAGCCATTAAACAGCCTGCTTTACAGCGTCAGCCCAGACTAGAGTGGCGCAGCAGGGCGAGCTGAGTTCCAGGTCATGTGGCCAATATTAGAACTGGCATTTAGGCTTGAGGTCTCTGTGACCTGTTACTCCTGTACCCCTGTTGCTCCTGGTGATGTAATGCAGATCTCTTCGGTGTGGGCAGTGGTCATCTTCAGAGTGTGTCCTGTGCGCTGCTAAAGGCAAAGATATGCTAGTGGGTGGGGTGAGCCCTGCTCAGGGGAGCCCCAGCACTTAGCAAGCGCTTGGCTAATTTCCCTCTTGTCTCTGTAAGATAAATGGTGTTTTCTGGTTGAATAGTTGAGGCCCAGATAGGCTCAGGGACTTGCCCAGCTCCTTATCACAAACCCACATGGCCCATTTCCTAGCTTATCCTCGGCCCCTTCTAGCATAGATTTCGCCACTTCTGCTCTTTTCTGTCTTACACCAAGATTGTCTAAGTACTTCCCAAAAATAATGAGCCACGTGTGGGTGTGTTCATTCTCCAGAATGAATCACTGTGAACGAGGCCAGCACCAACGAAAGAAGACTAAATATCGGGAATCAGGGGCTCCTGACTCCTCTGCCCGTTCATTGACGACTCTACAGGGACTGCTTTTGAAAAGGTGGCTGTGGGTTTGGCTGTGTCTCGCTGCGCTCAGAACAGTCATCTCTTGAAGTTGCTAATTTCCCTTTCTTGTTTCCCAAAATAGACCCATGCTGTTTTCTTTGTTGGCCGGCACAACATGGGTGCTGAGATGTGTGCTCCCTGTAGGGAGCTCCTAAGGGACACAGAAGGGGGTCCTACCAGTGTTCTGAGACTTGAATAAATTTTAAGTTCTTAAGAGGAGTAAGACAGAGCCTGACTTGGAGGCCTGTGATCCCAGAACTGTAGAGACAGGAGGGTGGAGGGTTCAAGGCCAGGAGGACTACTTAGTGCAGCGGTCTCAGACAAGCAAACCGAATGAGAGAACTTGCAAGTGCAAGTCTGGGAGGGAAATTTGAGATTTTCTTCATCTTGAGTCTAGAAGGTTAGACCTGAGGTCCACGGGAAACTTGCTGGAAAAACTCCTTTTCTGATCTGAGTCCTTGTCTTACCTGCTTCAAATACTCTGCCTGTAAAAAAAAAAAAAAAAAAAAAAAAACCAGTGCAACCTGAGCTACAGGCAGGCCACTGCATGTTTGGGAATTTATCTCAGAAGATAGAGATCTCATCAATCCCTGCAAAACACATGGGGCCCTACATGGAAGGGCTCCATGTCTATCTGCTTTCCTCTTACCCCCACCCCCAAATCCTTGTGTCCTTGTGTCCCTGAACGGGAACAACAAAGGGTTGTCTTGGGTTCAGAGCAGAGACGACGAGATGAAGATGAAGATGAGCTCTTCGTAGCCTGGGCTTTCCTTTTCCTTTGGATTGGCCACAAATCTTTTTACTGTAGTGAGCTTAGGGTGCAGGCCTTCCCACCGGGTGTGCCATGGAGGTCTTGTGCCCTTTCCCCGTCCCTTGGTGAGTGAGTGCCTTATTCAGCACTGCATGTACCAGCTTCAGTATTGTAGCCAGTGCTGCATTCCTGCCCATCCCAGGAGGTCAGGGCTAGGTTAGGCTTGGGAGACAGTAGAGGAGCAGCAACTGTCTGTGCTATTCTTGTTAGTCAGATAAATAAAGGATTGCAGATTCCAGGGCTGTTGAGTAGCTTTCAGAGGCGCCAAGTTCATTTACAGTGATTTCCTGTCGGTGGCACACACTTACGTGTGGTACATACCCAGCAAAACTCATTAGTGCCAGTGGGGATTGTGTATCCTGCCTAGTTGAGAGGGGGGGGAGAGAGTGTGTGTGTGTGTGTGTGTGTGTGTGTGTAACACACATGAGTGTACATATGCATGCCAAGTGCTGCTTGGGTCCTTTTGGTATGGTTTAAATTTATTACACACTTTTATCTGCATGATCTCATTTCCTCCTCACAATAACTTTGTGAAGTGGGCCTTCAAATTCTGTATGGAAAATATCCTCCTTGGCCCTCATGAGAGGGTACCAACCATGAACTAAAGGGAGAAGGTGATAATGGAGGCCGGGAAAAACTCCAAAAGAAGTAGTAGTTGAGGCAGAGTTTTAAAGGATTTAGGCAGGAAAACAAACAAAATGCCAACACTGCAGTGAAAGGATGTGTGAGAGCACCCCTGCGTGTCCTGGAAACTGTGGTGCTGGTACCCAGGAAGACATGGATGAGAGTGGCCCCAGGACTCGGTAGCTGTGTGTGGAATGTGGAGAGCACCTGTTCTCCAACGGGAAGGCTCCATCCATCTAGCAGGGTCATTTGGAAGGAGTAGGTGGTTCATTTGTCTTCATGGGCATACAGCAGAGCCGTTAGGAACTGTGGGGCCTACAAAGCTTTTTCTGGGAGCTAAAGTGCAAAGGTGCCTTCTGAGGCCGCCTTTCCTGCCCATTTCTGTAAACGGTGCTTATTTGGGGGAAATGAACTGTGCTGAGGGGGTCCTTCTGAGTCTGGGAAAGGACCTGAAGGAAGATCTTACTTTCCTGTTGATACCTGCTCATCTGTGTCCTGTAGCTCTGCTGTGTGCATGTACTAGCTGCCTACAGACCAACTACACGTGTGAAACAGATGGGGCCTGCATGGTCTCCATCTTCAACCTGGATGGCATGGAGCACCATGTGCGCACCTGCATCCCCAAAGTGGAGCTGGTTCCTGCCGGAAAGCCCTTTTACTGCCTGAGCTCTGAGGATCTGCGCAACACCCACTGCTGCTACAGCGACTTCTGCAACAAAATTGACCTCAGGGTGCCCAGTGGTGAGTGGATACCCTTCGCTTGTCTCCCTCGTCCCTCCATTCTGCTCTGCTAAGTGATAGCTGAAGGTGGATTTAGATGCTCCCTGAGGTGATGACAAAGGCAGAAGGCGAGAAGAGATTTCCTAGTTAGTCCTAGAGCTCCCAGCTACTTGTGGGGTGGCGAATGTCAGCAGCAGAGCCATGTAAGAGACACACCTGGGGCTGGGGTGAATCGGTGTGAGCAAGGCTAGGATTAGAAAGGGTGGTGAGCACATTGGAGAAGGGTAGACAGCTCCCTGGGCAGCTCTGCCCTTTAGCAGGTCTTTCTGAGGGGAGACTGACCAGAGCCTGGAGGAGCCTGGGCCAAGCCTGCAATTCTGACGTACCTTGAACATCCAGCGTGGGTGTGGTTCCACTGCTGGATGGTGGTTCACTGAGGGAAAGGTGGCTCCTGAGAGTATCCAGGCATAGGCTAGCCCAGGAAGACATGACGTACAGTTTCAGGGATAAATCGGGCCACAGCATTCTCTTGTTTTGACTGGTTCTTCCCTCCTCTCACTCGTTTTCCCAGGGCACCTCAAGGAGCCTGAGCACCCCTCCATGTGGGGCCCTGTGGAGCTGGTGGGCATTATCGCTGGCCCAGTCTTCCTCCTGTTTCTCATCATCATCATCGTCTTCCTTGTCATCAACTATCACCAGCGTGTCTACCACAACCGCCAGAGACTGGACATGGAGGACCCCTCGTGTGAGATGTGTCTCTCCAAAGATAAGACACTCCAGGATCTTGTCTATGATCTCTCCACGTCAGGGTCTGGCTCAGGTACTAGGTTCTCCAGGCACTGTGTGTGTTAGCCCTTACAGCTGGTTCTCAGCAGGAGAGAGTGTTTATGAGGAAAGCTGGGTCCTCCTGTGTTGAGTCATTTGGTTTCATAATTCTCATCTGGAGTCTGACGTGTAATAAGATATGATAATGGCTATCCCGAAAATCTTTCATTCTCCAAAATTCCAGAGGTCAAGTGCAAAACTTTTTCTTCAGAAACTCTGTCTCTCTCCAGCTGTTGTAGCTGTGTGTCTGTGAAAACTGAGCTGGTTCCATCTGACCAGTGGCATGCTCAGTTGAAGGGCTCCTCAAACAAGAGTGTGTCGGATTCCTGAGGTGCTGACAGCTAATCATTGATCTCTGCACAGCCACAAGGGGAGTTTGAGGACACTGAGCAAAGCTTAGAACGGAGACTTGGTGAATCATTGACTTGTTCATTGCCCATGGTCTTTCAGTGAGAGTTATCAGAAAGGCAGCTGGGGCTTCCAGCATAGTCTGGCCCCCATTTCCTGTAGTGCCTATTGTTGTCCAAGGCTTTCTTAGATGAGACATTGACCTCAGCTATGGACCTTGACATGAAACTAGAACTCGGGATGGAAAGACCAGAGGTTGCTCAACCAACAAAGACAGAAAAAGTTAAATGTGTGGTTGTAGGAGAACATAGCTGAAGTCATCTGCACCCCAGCACTAGCACTCGAGAGGCTGAGGCAGGAGAATTGCCTCAAGTTCAAGGTCAGCGCAGGCTGCCAAACAAGTATCAGGCCAACCAGGACTACTTAGTCTCTGTCTCAAACCCAGCTCAGCTAACTATTAGATGTGCGTCTAGCTGGAAAGACGTTGCTGCTGCAGTGAAGATCAACGATACTGTCAGAGCTGTTCTGTTCTTCTGAACCATGGAAAAAGCATTCAGAAGGCAGTGTTGTCATGCGAGCTGGAACCCAGGCCTCACTGTGACTCTGTTTCCCTGCCATGGGCTACAAGGAAGTTGTGCCATCAGTTATGGCCAGATGCCCTCCAAGAACACAGGGAGTCCTGTGAGGGCTGACAGCTCCTGAACGTCAGTGGTTTTGCCGTTATGAAGCTCGGCAGCAGAGAGCACCAACATGAATATATTTAAAAGCTGCATATTTTTAGAAACCTAGAAATATCTGGCGTGTGCTTTTCCACCAAAGGCAGGGCAGTGGTTGAAAGTGCCTGAGAGAGAGAGTTCTGGTGTCCTAGGGTTTTCAGATCCAAGTCAGCTGAGGTCAAGAAGTCCTGTGCACATTTTGTCCAGAATAAGGCAGTTCATGGCTGTTTCCCCTTGGGTAGTTTAGTCCATTTTTTGGTACAGAATGTACAGAGCTTCCAAGGTGTTGGTCTTGTTTTTAATTATGTGTGTGTTGCAGGGGAGCAGAGCAGAGGGTCAGACCTGTTGGAGCTGTACTTTGTGAGCCACCTTCTGATGTGGTTCTGGGGACTGGACTTGGATCTTCTGGAAGAATAGTTGTACTTTCTTTTTTTCTTTTTTTGGGGGGAGGAGGGGACAAGATCTCACTATGTAACTTTGGCTAGCCTGGAACTCACTATGTAGACTAGGTTAACCCGAAGCTCAGAGATCTACTCTTTGCCTCCTGAGTGTTTGATTGAAGATGCACACCACCATGCCTGGCTCAGTATGTGCTCTTAACCATCGAGCCATCTCTCTAGCCTGGGTGTTGAGTCTTTAAAACACTAAGTTCACACCATCTTTTAACAGATACGTGCTGAATGCCCTCTGGAAACAAAGTTTCAAAAAAAGCTGGCCTAGGGTTGGATAGGCTGGCAGGGTTGTTGAGGGATCTTACAGAGGTGTGTACATGTGAGGCAGGCAGGCAGGCAGGCAGGCAGGGAACATTCCAGACCACAGAACAGACTTTGAATGCAAAGAACAAAAAGCCATGAAGGTTTCCCGGTGTGTTTATAGACTCACAATAAGGAGTTGGGCATGGTATGCCTAGCACAGGCAGAGGCAGGCGGCCAGGTATGAAGGGCTGTGGGACCACACTTTGTCTTGCAGGTCAGAGCTTCCCCTGAGAGTTCTTACATGGGCAAGTGAATGCTTTTACCCCCACTTTGGATGAAACAAAATTTTGGCAGTGGTGCGGAGGATGGACCCATTCACTTGCCAGTCTCCTGTTAGAAAGGGCGGGTGGAGCAGGGCTGGTGTGGGCGTGTAGGGCAATGGCAGGGGGGGGTGAGGGAGAAAGACCAGTGGGAAGCCTTTCAGAAGGGGCCAGAGCGTGAGGGGACCCTTCTGACGGTCCTGTCCAGTGTGAGCAGAGCACCGGTGTGGAGTCAGTCCTGGAGTTTGATTCCTGCTTGGTTTTTTTGTTTGTATCAATTTGAACTAGTTATATAATATCCCCTTTTGAGCCTTACTAGTTTTCTTGTCTGTACAATGGTGATAATAGCAATGCCTGCCTTCTGAACATTAAGAAATGAGGTAATTTATGTAAAACCCTTAGCACACAGTAAATCCACCAAACCTGGGGATTCCTAACAGCTGTTATTTGATCCAGGGAGGGAATGGACGAAGGTAAAGTCAGTCATGATGGTGAGGGTGATTGGACAGCCAGAGAGACAGACACTGAATGAGGTGAATGAAGCCGTGGTGAGCCCGCCAGGACGGTCAAGTGAGTCATGAGTTAGTGTGGGTAGTCGCCCGGTACACCTGGAGCCTTCCTGTTGGCCATGCAGCGTTGCCCTCTAGTGGCTAGTGAGCAGAGTGGCCAGGAAGGCAGTGCCCACTTCGGGAGCCCCTGCTTTCACTTTTTTCAGTTCCCATCAGAATAAAGCAGGTACTGATGAGTTTGTAAATGTGGTCAAAGATTTGCGTGCAAGTTTCTTATTCAATAGACCAGAGGGGCAACTAATCATGTGTGTTTTCTGTACCGACTTGCACTTAGCCTGCCAGTGGTTGTTACCTAGCATGGCTTAGGTCTTACTGTTGTCCCTCTGTGGCTACTGGGCTAGAAGAACCTGGAGAGACACCTTGTTGAGGGCCTTTCTGGGGACGTATGAGTGGCAGACTCAGAGTTTAGCAGATTTCATTATCAAATTTTCTCTTCATTCTTTGGCCCACAGGGTTACCCCTTTTTGTCCAACGCACAGTGGCCCGAACCATTGTTTTACAAGAGATTATCGGCAAGGGCCGGTTTGGGGAAGTATGGCGTGGCCGCTGGCGAGGTGGTGACGTGGCTGTGAAAATCTTCTCTTCTCGTGAAGAGCGGTCGTGGTTCCGGGAAGCAGAGATCTACCAGACAGTCATGCTGCGTCATGAAAACATCCTTGGGTTTATTGCTGCTGACAATAAAGGTACAGAGTACCCCAAAGTCAGTGGCATTGTGGGGGGACACTAGAGAGACCTGTCTGTCCTGCAACACACAGGGGAAGTCTGGATAAGATCATGGTTTCAAGCCCTTCTGAAAATGTGGAGCCTTTTATGCAAGAGAAACTCACATGGAACCCAGGTCATTAGGCAAGTAGGAAGGCTCTCCTCACCCAACACCTGCACCGAGTGTGGGCCTGTGGGGACTCCCATTTGTTTATTTTGAAAATCCCTGCGATAAGGAATTATGGTTTCCCCCTCCCAGGAAAGAGTGGTGACAGAAATACATGCAGTCATATCCTACAACACAGCCAGCATTGTATACTCTTGTTGTGGCAGCCACCGAAGAACAAAGACCTGCCTGTTCCCAGAGTGTTACCTAGTAGTTGTGAGACTGTACCTAAGGCCCCTGAGCTGCTGCTGCTGATTCCCCTTTTCTTCCCCTCTCCTCCCTCTTCTCCCTCCCTCTCTCCTCTCTCTCCCTCTCCTCCCTCTCTCCTCTCCTCCCCCTCTTCTCCCTCTCCTTCTCCTGTCCTCCTCCTCCTCCTTCCTCTCTCCTCTTCTTTGTTAGGGAGGGGGCAGAGTGTTGCCATATAGTACAGCCAGATCTCAAATGTAGTCTTGTGTCTCAGCCTCTCAAATGCTGAAATTTATGATAAGTGGACCATACCTGACTGTCCTGCTGCAGTGTTGAGGTTTTTGCTTGTGCCCGTTCCTATGCTGAGGACCTCATTGATGGGTAAACTAACAACTGTTGGTAAGAGGCAAGTACAAACCAGTCTAGGTGAGTGATATTGAAGGCAGGCCCTATATAAGCTTGACAAACATGGCAAAAAACTGGACAGAAAGGAAAATCCATGTGTACATGTGCAAAGGTAAGATGTGTTTGGGTTCTGCAGATAACATGAGAGAAGCAGTGGAGAGGTAGGCAGAGACCAGGGTATGCTGGGCTTGTGTGTGTGTGTGTGTGTGTGTGTGTGTGTGTGTGTGTGTGTGTTAGCATTAGTGCACATGTGCGTGTGTTCGTGTGGTTCTTTTGTGTGAAGTCAGTGTCTTTGTCTTTCTGTATTCTCTGTAAATGGCACCTTTTGTCCCAATCACCCAGTCCCAAATAAACACACAAAAACTTACATTAATTCCAAAATGTTTGGCTGTTAGCTCAGGCTTATTACTAACTAGCTTTTACAACTTAGTCCATTTCTATTAATCCTTGTACTTCCCCGAAGCTCGTAACCTTCACCTCTATCCCATTGTGTGTGTCTGACTCGTTCTCCATCTGGCTGGCAACTTCTATCACTCCACCTTCTTCATCTTACCATTCTCAGTTTGGCTTTCCCACCTAACTCTATCCTTCCTTGCTATAGGCCAATCAGCTTTATTATTAACCAATGAAAGTAATACACATTCATAGTGTAGAGAAGGATTTTTCTACAGCAGTTCTCTGCCCACTGTTTTTAGATAGTCTCTCACAAAACCCAAAGCTCACCGATTGGCTGGACTGGCTGCCAGCAAGTCCCTATGATCTTCCTGTTTCTACCCACCAATCTAATGCTAGTGTTACAGGGACGTATGTCGTGCCCGGTTTTTATCTGAGTGATGGGCATCCAAACTCAGGTTCTCATGCTTGCACAGCAAACCCATGAAGGAGGCACTGAAAGGGTTGTATTTGATACTAAACACAGAGGTAACCATTCAAATGCTGTTCATTAATTTAATAACATTGGTCACTGTGGGCCAGGGCCTCTACCAGGCTTCCAGATCATCTTACATAAAAACAAACTACACAGAGATCCCAGGGGAAGAGAGGACAGACACCTCACAGGTAATTTACCTGAAATACAGAAATTGTGAGGTAACTGGGTATGTTTTAGAAGTCTCTAGCACTCATGACACAGCTCGCTTTGGCACAGTAACTTTAGAGGCTAGTGTCCACTGAGCCTCTGGGAAATGCTAAGCTTTGGTTTTGCTCCTAAGACAACCACAGAGCTTCTTCCTCACGGTGCTGTGGGGTTGGAGATGACCCCAGCTGCCCCCAAGCTGAAGAGAGTCTCAGTCCTCTGAGGAAGTGCCTACTTTTGCAAACATCTTAGAATCATTGGAAGGGCCAAACCATCTTTTTGTAACAAACCAGTGGGCCCTTAAGAAGCAGTTGCTGGTTAGAGTATGACGCTTGTCAGGGTCAGAGGTGCCAAGGTTCTCTATTGATTCTGGCAGCTGATGAGAGCTGGGATCTGGCAAGTGACACCGCATGAGAACCAGGGAGAGGGAAGTTGGGCTCCTTTTTCGTGCCTTTTTACCATGATATATTCGGTGTGATGCCCTGGAACTAGCACCAGTTCAGAATCTGGGAGCTCTCAGTTCAATTTCTAATCTTCCCAGGGACAGCAGCGTAGCCTATTTTGATTCCTGGCCCTTTTCTTCCTTCCCGTCCTCTCCTGTCGTCTTTCCTCATGTGAAAGAGAAGATACAGTGCTGTTACTCACCTCCATTGCTTCTCTGAAGGGCAGGGTAGGTTTTCTGGGGGTACTCGGGCTAGTCATGCATGGAAAAGTGTTCTTGGTTCTGTAGAAGCAAGCGCGAAGGAGTTCTTCCTGCTCTCATCCTGGCTCCTGGCCCTAGAATGGCCACAGGCTGGAAAGAGACTTCAGTGAGACAGGTGCTGGGCTCTGGGTTACCCAGCATTCAGGGAAGGGAGAGGCCTTTGTGGTGTTTCCTCCTTGGCAGTGGCAAATGTAGCTTTGCGAATCTCATGTCAGAGTTTTAACAAAATGGAACCCATTGCTTTCCCTCAGCACACTTTGTTCTTTCCTGGCTACCCCACATTGCAAATTTGGCAGTAAAATGGAATATTGTTTAGAATTGTCCTCAGTCCTCTTCAGTGTTCCCCACTGTCTCAGTCACTTGTTGCCGTGTTAAAACACCACAGCCAAAGCAAAGTAAAGAAGAGTTACTTTGTGCTCACTGTTCCAAGGGTTGAGTCCATGAAGATGAGGCAGAGGCAACAGGCAAGGGGCTGCTGGAACAGCACTGAGAGCTCACATCTTGATCTACACGCAGAAGGGTGGCTCAGAAAGCCTGCCCCCACCTGTCCCCAGAAACATACTTCCTCTAGCAAGGCCCCACCTCCTAGGCTTCCCAAACATCCGTCAACTGGGTCAGACAGTCAGATGCCTGGGATAGTGGAGCAGGCCTAAAAAAGAAATGCTGTTCCCTGTCCACCCTGGAGGTTCCTATAGGGAAGTGGGGTCCAGCGGAAGCCAGAGGTGTAGATGCAAGAAGTGTAAATCCAAGGTCCTGAACCTGGCCTTGTCTGGTTACATTGCACACCTTCTTGTTGTTGTCACAGTCTCCTGCTCAGACTTCCTTTGTTTTCTGCAGATAACGGCACCTGGACCCAGCTGTGGCTTGTCTCTGACTATCATGAGCATGGTTCCCTGTTTGATTATCTGAACCGCTACACAGTGACCATTGAGGGGATGATTAAGCTGGCCCTGTCTGCGGCCAGTGGGTTGGCACACCTGCACATGGAGATTGTGGGCACTCAAGGTGAGCATGAACTCAGATAAGGAACAGGAAGCTTGAGACAAAAGACCTATCCGTCGTCATCTGGTCCTCTTCACTGAGGTAGCTGGGACCAAACTTCGGGAATGGTAGTTTCATCTGAGTGCCAAACTGTCTGAGCGAGAAAAAAGATAAACATGTTTCTTTATTGGCTCTGTCGTCAGCCCTCTCCTGAGGAAGGGCTGAGGTGAGATCTTGGCTGCTGTTAACACGTGGCTCAGTGGTTTGCTAAGGAATAGCATTTTGGGGTGCACTGTGAAAGAGTGGAACTAAGAAGAGGTCAGCATGCCACGAGCAAGAGTGTAGGAATCTCATGCTGAGGTTGGGCACTGCCTTGCACGTCTCATGGTGGCAAGACACGGGGCCCACCTGTCTGCAGGCTTTCCTGGAAGAGGACCAGGCTTCGTGTCAGATTGTCTTGTTGGCTCCAGATCCTGGGCTTGCCCCAGCAGCAGGTGTGAGCTCTGGGACTTGATTGGCCCTGGATAGCAGCTCTTACTATGTGTGGTAGGAAGCCAGCGTGACAATCAGGCCCTGGTGTTGCAGGACTAATGTCAGTCCCAGTCCTCAGAGTCACCAGTTGTGTGTGTTCAGTTGCCCACCTGGGCTCTTCAGGGCTGGTGGGTGGTGGTATTATAATGTTGAACAATAACCGTGTCATTCTGAGGCATGTCAAGTACTTCAGGGAATGCTTTGATTCTCTCACATTCCCAGGAAGTACCATTGTTCTAACTGTCCAGAAGAGAAGGCTGAGCTACTCATGGGAGGCAAAACCAGAACTCGGCTCACAGAGTCTGGCTCAGAATCCATGCATTTTCTGTGTGTTTATCTTCCTTAAATGTACCTGGTTTTGTCTCTTCCAGGGAAGCCTGGAATTGCTCATCGAGACCTAAAGTCAAAGAACATCCTGGTGAAGAAGAACGGCATGTGTGCCATTGCAGACCTGGGCCTAGCTGTCCGTCATGACGCAGTTACTGACACCATTGACATTGCTCCAAATCAGAGGGTGGGAACCAAACGGTAGGAAGGCCCTAGGCTTCAGCCTCACTCATCAGGAGGAAATGAAATGTCTCCTTGTCCTTGAACCGCAAATGTTGGTCTTCCCTTCCTCACATTGGAACTCTGCACAGTAGTCCTAACAGGCACTAGTACCAGGCAGAGCTCTTTGGACCTGTGTGAGCTGTGGCCCTTGCAAAGGGCTGTGGGGAACGAATTTAGAGCAGGAGGCCTGGTTTGGTGGCATACGCCTTTAGTCTCAGCACTTAGCAGGCCGAGCCAGGCAGATCTCCATGAGTTCAAATACACAGTGAGATCCTGGGGTAAGGCTTACTGGAGAAATGACTCCGTGATTAAGAGCATATACTGCTCTTGCACAGGACCCAAATGTGTTCCCAATGCCCATAGAAAGTTGGATGGCTCACAGCCACCTATAAATCCAGCTCCAGGAGATCCAAAGTCCTCTTCTGACCTCCTTAGGGGGGTGGGCACACACACAGAGACAGACAGACAGACAGACAGACAGACAGACAGACAGACAAATAGTGAAGATAACTATTTTAAAATAAAAAAAAACTAGGTGGTGATGGCTACACAGAGAAACCCTCTTGTGTGTTTTGTTTTAGTTTTTGAGTTTGTTTTTGTTTTTTTGAGACAGTTTCTCTGTGTAACAGCCAGGCTGTCCTGGAACTCCCTCTGTAGAGCAGGCTGGCCTTGAACTGACAAAGATCCTCCTGCCTCTGCCTCCCAAGTGTTGGGATCAAAGGTATGCACCACCACCGCCAGGCAAGAAACCTTGTCTTTAAAAAACAAACAAACAGACCAAAAAACTGAAAGATTCTGCAGCAGGGTTTTGGAGGGCAGGAGCCAGTCCTGGTTGACGGCAGTGTAGAGGGTGGCTTACAGAACCCCTTGAAGGGGGCAGGGAATGTATCATGTTTGAGCTTGCAGGGCAAGGGTGCCAGGCTGGAGCAGAACTAAAGAAGACTGGCTACCTGAGGGGTTTGGCCTGCTTTCCACTGCATTGAGAAGGGAAGGAACTATATAGCTGACATCGTAAGATGGAGGGTGAAAGAGAAGGTCTGTGCTGTATCTAAGTGGATTACTTAAGCTGCTCCTTTTTGTCGTTTTGACCTGAGATTGCATCTACTCAGGCTCCAAAGTGTAACTGGGGGCATCTGCATCATATAGTTACACACAGTCACCGTGCAGAGTCACTAAGTGTGATTTTGATCACCTAGAATTGTTTTCACCCATCTGAAGTCAGGGAAGATAAAGTCAGAATGACATTTAAGGTCGCTCCATCACTGGTCTCCCTGTAAAGTGACAGCTCCAGTAGCCACCTGTGTGGTCCCACAGCACAGACAGTGCCAGGAAATCCAAGCAGGCTCCAATAAAAAGCATCTATGCTGAAACTTTCAGCTTGAATTCAAAGCAGGTTGTATAGCAGAAGAGAAGTGCTCACTCCTGCTTCCCAGAGAGCTGCATTGGAGTAGTGTTCTTACACATCCAGACCTCATGGGATGTACATAACTGTGTTCCTCTTGCCATTCCAGATACATGGCTCCTGAAGTACTTGAAGAAACCATCAACATGAAGCACTTTGACTCCTTCAAGTGTGCTGATATCTATGCTCTTGGGCTCGTATACTGGGAGATTGCGCGAAGATGCAATTCTGGAGGTACATCCATCCTGCTGTCCTTCTCTACAGCCTGTGGAATGTTTGGTTCCCGAGTTCTGGAGGCAGTTGTGTTGAGACAGCAGCTTGATGTTATGTTTGTTTGCATGGGCTAAGGATGAACTAAGGGCTTTGTTCATGTTAGACAAGACTCTTCATGTTCTAACCAGCTTGTCGAATAGTGTTGTTCTTTGTGGTGATCATTTTGATAGCTCATTAGACACGTGACACACACACTCTTTCTCTCCCTCCCTCCTCCTCTCCCCTCACTCACTGTCTTTCTTTGTAACCTATAGTGGAGGAGAATCCCTAGGCTGTGTATGGACCAGGGTTATGAGTTGGCAGTTTATTTTGACATCTAGGCCTTCCAGATGCAGTCCTAGCCATGTCTCTGGGGAAGCCTTGTGCTTCCTCCTTGCAGTTAGAGTGGAGCTTTCCAGGGTGACAAGTGCTCTAAGGACTTTCTTAAAGTGCCTTTTCTTCTCTTGTCATTAAAGAAACAACAAAGCCTGACAGCCACAGTTGTTTGTTGGCATCAGAGCCTGAAGAAAAGGTAGCATCAGGGTTAGCAGTAATGTTTTTTTGTCAGCTTCTATGAGTGTCTTATGATGGCCTCCAAATATTCTGTCATGTTCTCAGGTTCAAGAGCCTCTAGAGTGCCCCCTCCAGCAGGACCCTTTTTCTATTCCTACCCTTTTCTGACTGTGATGTGTGTGGTAGACGCAAGTAATGGAAGAGTTACTGAGGTAGACATGGGTTTGGGCCTCTTAAATTTTGATCAGTATGACTAAGTAAAGCTGATCAAGAAAATTCTGGAGCTAGAATGTAATATAATATACATCCATATGTACATACATATATACATGCATGCATACATATAAGAATGTAATGTATATACATTCACACATAAATATATGTGTATATGTGTGTGTGTGTACGTGTGTATGTATATGTAGTATAAGCCCAGCATTCCTCTTTCCACAAAGAAAAGTATCATGGGTCTTTTTAAAAATTGTTGTGTGTCTGTGATATGTATGTGTTCCCATAGGTATGTGCACATGTGTGTACATGTGGAGGCCAGAGGTTCACCTCATGTTTTTGAGACTGGGTGTCTCACTGAACCTGGAACTCATGGGTTAGCCTGAATGGCTGAGCTGTTCCAGAGTTCCTCTTGTCTTTAGCTCTCCTCCTGCACTGGGTTCCAGATGTGTGCTGGCTTTTATGTGAGTCGGTTGCTCATGCCTACACATAGGCATGTTAACCACTGAGGTATCTCCTTAGCCCTGTCAGACAACACTTAAACTGTGAAGGAGTCCATGTGCTCTTCCTAGTGGTCCAGAAGCCAGGGCTGACTATGTAGAAGCCATAGCACTTCCCCACCGCTTGCTGCATGTACTCATTGATATCATCACTGCAAGGCTGTAAAGATAGAAATATCACGCTCATTTTGTAGCTGAAGAAAGTGAGTGAGAGAGGCTACGCGCGCAAGGTCACAGAGCTGAAACTCTAGCAGGCCAAGGCATCAGCTCCAGCTCCCAACTGCCCTAACTTAGACAAGTATTACCACGTCAGATTCTCTGTTTAAAATCTTACCTAAGGGCTGGAGAGATGCTCAGTGGTTAAGAGCACCGCCTGCTCTTCCAGAGGACCCAGTCCCAGCTTTCAGTGGCAGCTCACAACCATCCATAACTTCAGTTCCAGGGGACCTGACTCCTCCTTTCTACCTCTGCCAATGCCAGGCATACCCACGGTGCACACACATAAATCAGGAGACATTTGTACACATAAAATAAATAAATCTTTTTTTCCATTTTTATTTTTTCAAGATAGAGCTTCTCTGTGTAGCCCTGGCTATCATGGAACTTGCTCTATAGAACAGACTGACTGCGAACTCAGAGACCGCCTGCCTCTGCTTCCTGAGTGCTGGGATTAAAGACGTGCACTGCCACAGCCCTGCACTTACTATGGCTTCTTAGTAAAAATGGGGGTTGGAGAGAAGGCTCAGTGGTTAAGAGCACTAGCTGCTCTTCCAGAGGTTCTGAGTTCAATTCCCAGCAACTACATGGTGGCTCACAACCATCTGTAATGAGATCTGATGCCCTCTTCTGGTGTATATGTATATATAATAATCCAGAAATCTTTAACAGCACACACACACACTAAAAGAAAAAAGAATTTCAAGCACTCCAGTTACTTCACTTTTAAAAGTGCTTCATGGGATGCAGAAGCAAGAGGACTCCAAGCTGAAGGCCTCTGTGAATTTAGTGAGGCCCTGACAGGAGGTGAAGGGTGCTGCGGTTGTAGTCCAGTGGTAGAGCCCTTGTCTGTGGCCTGGTGTGGAGGTGAAGATCTATAATCCTGGTGTCCAGGAGGCTGAGGCCTGAGGCCAGTATAAACCACATATAGCAAGACTTTACCTCAGAAGCACAAAAGAATGCTGGGGTAGGACGGAGTCTAGTGGAGTGCCTGCCCAGCTGTGTGAGGCCTTGGGTTTGACAGCACATAAAACTCAGACTGGACCGCACTTAGCACAGTGCTAAGTCTCTTGGCTCAGAAGGTCCCCTGCAGTCCATGTCCTGTAGTCTCGCTGACTGCCTCGTGTGAGGTCCATGTGGCCTCCTGTTCCTGATAACGCCTATGAATTGCTAGTTTGGTATATCAGTTAGAATAACATCCAGGTTGGGATTTTTTTGTTTATTCAAAGCAAAAATACATCGTGGGCATTAGTATGGGCTTCTGATACAGAGTGCAGAATGTCGGCCATTCCCTTTGTGACGTTGACAGCCAAAGGTTAAAATTCCAACATGCCAGCTTTGATTCAAGGTCTTCACCTCCTGTGAGTCAGCTGTGTTCCTGTAACTCACCTCGGAGACAGACTGAGGACCATGGGTTCAAGGCCAGCCTGAACCCCATCTGAGACACTATGTTGAACCAAAAAGGGGAAAAAAATAAAGTACAGCTTCACCCACTTGCTTCCCTCAGTGTTTGCTTGCAGCAGGAAGTGCAGGAGGACACGCTCCTTCCAGCACCCAGGGTTTTCAAGAGCCGCTTTGCTCTCAGCACCTGACAGGACGGACCTTCTTTTTCTAGCATTAGTGTGAACTGATGGGCTTAAAAATACCATTCTCTCTTGGCCGGGTGGTGCACGCTTGAGGCAGGAGGATCTTCGAGTTCAAGGCCAGCTGGTCTACTTAGTGAGTTCCAGGACAGCCAGGACTATATAGAGGGACCCTGTCTCAAAAGAATGGAGCAGGCCTTGAGAGCATGTTTGCGGGTTCTAGCAGGGGAGTGCAGCTGCATGTGTGCCCTTGACCAAAGACCACTCTTCTTCCATTTGGGGACAGCGTGTAGCTTCAGGAGGCCCGGGGCGCACATGGAATGGGGAGGGAGGAAGGCGATACCCACCTAGCCAGCCAGATCAGCTGAATCCACCCTGGCATTGATGGGGTAAAAGATGTCCCAGCCAGACCGCTCTTACTGCTCCTGTCAGACTTCTAGCTTCTAGTCTCTTTAGATGTTATCAGCTCGGTCCATTGGGAAATGCTCACGTGACCCTAATAGTCCAACATTTTCTGTGCTTTTTTTTTTTTTTTTAAATGAATGAAAGATTTTTTTTTGGCTATGCTTGTCAGCTTCTCTTTTTGCTGTTGTTTCTATCTGAGGTGGGTTATAAGACTAGTTTGAACTCACAGTACTGCCCCAGCCTCCCATATACGGGCACTAGGAGCCCAGACTGTGTGTGGCTATGCTCCTGTGTGCGCCTTGCTGCCGTGCCTGGAATCGGCAGCCTTCTCCAGAGGAACTGGGCTCATTTTTGTGGGAAATCATTGCACAGCTCAAAGCACAGCTGTCATTGAGTTTGAGGTGACTTGCCCTTCCTTCTGTTGGTGACTGTGTTATTTTCTTCTAGGAGTCCATGAAGAATATCAGCTGCCGTATTATGACTTAGTGCCCTCCGACCCTTCCATTGAGGAAATGCGAAAGGTCGTCTGTGACCAGAAGTTACGACCCAATATCCCCAACTGGTGGCAGAGTTATGAGGTAGGGAGCCTGCTTGACACTTAGGGTTTCCTCCATCTGCCGGATTTCTCTATGGGCAAGGGAGGGGTTTGTTTATTTCTTAATGGGCCAACTCTGAGGTTTGCCTTCCAAGTGTATCTTTTGTCTGAAAGTCCAACATATAAGACTTTGTGATCATTAACATAGTGCCTGGCCTTGAGCGATGGGCCGTGGTCGTGTTGTGGCACACTGCACGGATTACAGGTCTCTGAGAGTTGAAGGTAGGTAGGAAGTGTGAGTGAGTTTTCTTTTCAGAGATTGCTCTGGTTCCTTCTATGCATAGAGGTCTACGCAGCTGTTCCCGACTCTGAAGTACCCAAAGTCCCCAGCATTCCTGTCCCAGCCAGCTCAGATAATAGGGTGCTGAGTTTGTGCTATTATACACACTAAGTCCTTTGCGGCTATGGTCATTTTTCCGGCCATTAGAGAGTGTCCCTTTGGAGGTGAAGCCATAAGAGAGGTAGTTAAGAAACGACAGAAACAAAAATAAGTAGAACTGGTGGACCTATCAGAATTGCCTGTGGGTGTAGCCCAGTTCAAGACCTGGGGTCCATCCCTGTAGAACTGTCAAACTAGAAAAGTGACCCAGGAACCATAGGCCATGGAGATTCAGCCATGGCTTTCAGACTGGGTACCTCAGATAGAGGCAGGCCTGAGACGGTGGTCTTGGTAGAAATTCTGCAGATAAAAGAGGTTGAGAGGGAAGAATGTGGTGAAGTGGTGGAGAGAAAATTTGAATTCTAGTCATAAGGCACCTAAAATGGGGAAGTGGTTGAAATGCGAGGAGTTTTACGATAGACCCTTAACGTCCTGGAGACTTCAGGGATGTGGTCTGCCCAGCACAGGGCACAGGCCCATTACTCACAGCATTGCTTTCCTTTCTTACTTATGCAGCTTCATTGTAACAGACAGACTTAAGGTTCCCTGTGCTGACGTCACATCCAGAGTGGGTTGTAGCACTGCAGTCTACAGTTAGCACACCTTTCACTCGCCCACTGGCCTTTACAGCTGTGCTCATAAGAACCGCCGGGTCTACTCTGGGCAGATGTCAGGTGGAGGCACAGCTCTGATTCTGGAAACCATGCCTGGTAAAGGCTTTCTCTTCAGGTATGAGTAGGGAGTTCGCCTCTACCTTTACAGAGCGTGGCCGCTAGGGGGCATCTCTGCTCCTCAGAACACAATTATGGTCTCACATTTTAGCCAATGCCTTTGCCTAAGGGAACAGCATTTCCCAAAATACGCCTTGGGCACCTTGAAGTGGATTTAGCTGAGTGTGAGGCTGAAAGAACCCACCTTGTGGTGCTGCTTCCCTCCCTTATACACCTGCCCCTTAGGGTAGGAAGAGGCAAGGAAGATGTTGTGGGTGGTTCTGACCTGACTGACAGGCAGGTGACAACGAACCAGCACCATTGGCCAAGGCTTCTGTGGTCACTTAGGTTTCTCTGTGCAGGCGCTGCGGGTGATGGGGAAGATGATGCGTGAGTGCTGGTACGCCAATGGTGCTGCCCGCCTGACAGCGCTGCGCATCAAGAAGACTCTGTCCCAGCTGAGCGTGCAGGAAGATGTGAAGATCTAAGCTGCTCCGCTGCCTACACAAAGAACCTGGGCAGTGAGGACGACTGCAGCCACCGTGCTGAGCGTACCGGAGGCCTACCTCTTGTTTCTGCCCAGCCCTCTGGCCAGAGTCCTGGCCTGCAAGAGGGACAGAGCCCGGGAGACGCGCACACTCCCATTTTGGGTTTGAGACACAGACTTTTTATATTTACCTCCTGATGGCATGGAGTCTCGGAGAGCAAATTATGTAGAGAACTCGATGCCGCAAGTTGAACTGCAGTGGGAAGTACACAGAACCCAGTGCATCTGGTGCGTAGCCAGGAATGGTGGCGGGGTGCTGGGCTCTCCCTGGAGCAGCCCCTATACCTTGTGGTCTGTTGGACTGGAGGTTTTCCCCCAGGGACCAGTCATCCTGGCAGCACGGTATTGAGAAGAACGGGGAGTGTAACCCCGCTGACAGGCAGTCCTGAGCCACACCATCCCCTCTCCTCACGGACATCTAGAGGGACTGCCACTAGAGAGGCCACCTGCTGCCTGTCTGTCCAGCCAAGTGTGCATGTGCCGAGGTGTGTCCCACATTGTGCCTGGTCTGTGCCACGCCCTTACACGTGTGTGTATGTGTGTCTGTAGGTGCACACTTACCTGCTTGAGCTTTCTGTGCATGTGCAGGCCAAGGTGTGCTGGTGCCTCTGTCACAGTGAGCAGCGTCTGGTTAACTTGGTGCCCTCCTGAAGGTCTCTCCTGTTCCCAGCCTCTGTCAGGGTGGTCCTCTTCTCAGCAGGCTGCTTGCCACCCTGTGTCACAGACCTTCCTCTCCCATTTCAGACCAGAACCAAAGCTGGCCCACTTGTCCATGGTAGGAGAGGCTTTTGGGTCAAAATGAGGGGAGGGGAGCAGGATGAGCAGAGACAGAATGTTGTGCAAGTCTTGGGTGTTGTGTTTCAACATCAGCCGTGGGAAACGAGCCAGCCAAGGGCATCTTCCTCAGCAGCAGTGAGGAAGGGAGGGCCAGGAGATCTGAAGCCAGATCTCGGGACTCGGATTGGAATGTGACATCTGTTTGTCCCACCCCAGAGCCTGCAAACTGCAGTGTATATTTTTGGTGGTGGTGGTGGTGGTGGGTTTGGGGTGGGAAGGGATGGGCTGCAGGGAGTGGGGAGGGAGTCGGGTGGGAGGGAGGCATCCGCATGAGCCTTCTTGTACTGGATTCTCTGATGAGGCTAGAGGGAAGATGAGAGATTGGCATCCACTTCAGGGCCCCTGCTGAAGGGAGCAGTCTGAGCTGAATATGGTGTTTACCTAAGTGTAGTATTGAATGGACTCTGGAAGCTTGGCTGTGGGTGGTGATTTGGTCAGCATATCTTAGGTATATATAACTTTGAAGCCATAACTTTTAACTGGAGTGGTTTATTTTTAATTCATTTTATTTTATTTTATTGGGAAGATCAGGATTTTAACTAATACTGTTAAGTTTTTATGAAAGGAAAACCATCTCTATGTGACAATTACCTCTTAGTCTGTTTGTTTTTAAAGAAATCCCTAAAGCAAACAAAACACCACAGAAATTCTCTAGAATCAGATGCACATAGTTCAGTCACTGGAACGTTTGTCTTTGCACCTGAGCCTGCTCCCACTCAGCAGTGAGAGTTTTTCCTCCCTGGGGACTTGGTGTCTTGTATTGCATGCACACCCCATCCCTCGAGCACCCCAGCCTTTTGTACATTGTCCACCTGGTTGCGCCCTTCCCAGACATTTGCTCAGCAAGTTTGGGGTGAGTGCCTGTGGGGACAGGCTGGCTGCTGCGTGCTGCACCAGGAGCATTGAAGGAGGAGCTGAATCGTGAGTGGGTGAGCCCTGTTTTTGAGACCAGAAGGGCCCATGGCCTCCGGTTCTGAGAGCCTTTGTGAGCCTAGGATTACGGTTCTTAAGACCACTGAGGAAAAAGGAGCCTATATCCCATCGGGCAGAGAGCAATGAGCCCTGGAGTTTAGAAACCCAGGTGAAACCCCAAAGCACTGCCTTGGTTGTGCACCCCTTTCTGCCCCAGGGGAAGCATGAATATACACAGGGAAACTGCCTCCAGCCCAGCTTCTCCTGCCTTGGGCTCCCCGTTTTCTTAACCTTTCTATTTATTTCCTGGTGTATAACTTCTTTCCTTGCATTAAAGGGATCTTCCTTTAATTCTTTGGGCCAATTTACTGGCCATTGAACTATTTCTCTTGAGTCCCAATTATGTCATTGGGGGGAACCTCTTAGCCCACCCCTGCTGACGTCCCGCCCCCACTTGCAGCTG
Source organism: Alexandromys fortis (assembly GCF_014885135.2). Taxonomy (NCBI): domain Eukaryota; kingdom Metazoa; phylum Chordata; class Mammalia; order Rodentia; family Cricetidae; genus Alexandromys; species Alexandromys fortis. The sequence goes on from NW_026068089.1 coordinate 2,121,783, forward strand.
CACCTTGTGATTACAGGTGACGATGGAACTGTAGAGTCCTCTGCTGTCTGCCAGCATACGCCCACAGTGACTCCTGCGCCACTAGCCCGCACTGGGGCCCTTCCGCCCCTGCGTGTAGTCCAGCTCATCCGCCTCTCAGGAAGACTTGAGCAGGTTTGGGGAAATGCCACCCCATCCCACTACTCTTTACATTAAGCTGAGAGTTGGGAGAAACTGAAGCTGTGTTTTGGCTCCCTAAGGCTACCCTGATCCACAGGGCTACCTGCACCTCTGGATTCTGGATTCACAGACCAAGTCCAAGCCTGTTCTTAGGTCGCCGTCAAGGCTCCTGAATGGCTTTTTCGGTACTTCTGTTTGTTTTTGTACAATTTGTTAGAAAGGACTGTAAAATAGCCACTTAGACACTTTACCTCTTCAGTATGCAAATGTAAATAGATTGTAATATAGGAAATTTTTGTTTTAATATAAAAACGAGCCTGTCCGGTTTCTGCTGTACATTATTAAAGTTTTATTCAGAGCTGCTGTGGTGCTCTCTACCTTCCATATGTAATGACTTCCCAGGGCTCGGCCAGGGTGGGGATGGCGGGGACCGTGTGTGCTGCTGACCTGCACATCAAATCTTCTGGAACTTGCCATGTGACTGCGTTGTTCTGTGTTTTTAGCATTTTGGTCTGTTTACCAAAAAGGACATTGGTCCTAATTGATGACGGTCCACTGACCCCAAGGCAGGTAAAGAGCTCCCCCAGTGTTACTTCCGCTTGCCAAAGCATGGCTGATGCTCATCACTCTAGTTGGTGCTAGAACCTGGGAAAGTGGAGCCTAAAAATGAAGCCGACTAAAGTCTCATGCAATAGTCAGCTTTACTCAGAGCATCTGAGGGCAAAGTTCCCGCGAGCTGACGCTGTACACAACCACAGGGACTAGCCGCGTGCGGCACAAACGTGTTTTCCCACAGAGGCATATATACAGATAGCGATAGCCAGTCCTGGTGAGTGATCTGAATTAACCTGGAAGGGGCACGTAAACACATTTCAAGAACAAGTCCGAGTTTTTTAAGAAACAGGTCGCAAGACTCTTGTTTTCTTTGAGTGTTCTCACAAGCACTCAGTTCTCACACGACTCCATTCTTGGACCTTGTTCCGGCAGGCTGGGTGTAAATGTTCCAAAATAATGAGCTAGGAGCAGTCTCCGGTTCAGATGGGGTCCCTAGGATTCCTTCCACCAGGCACCCTTGTTGTAATTAGGAGCGGCGGGGCTGCGTTCCCAGCACCCCGGCCGCCTGCTAGCTTATGCCCCGAAATAACAACACACAAACTGTATTCATTTAAACACTGCTTGGCCCATTAGTTTCAACCTCTTAACCCATTTTTTTTAATATTTTATTTATTTATTATACATACAATATTCTGTCTGTATGTATGCCTGCAGGCCAGAAGAGGGCACCAGACCTCATTACAGATGGTTGTGAGCCACCATGTGGTTGCTGGGAATTGAACTCAGGACCTTTGGAAGAGCAGGCAATGCTCTTAACCACTGAGCCATCTCTCCAGCCCCCTTAACCCATTTCTTATAATCTATGTAGCACCACGAGGTGCGCTTACCAGGAAGATTCTAGCCTATGTCCATCCTGGGTCGGAGCTTCATCACGTGTGTCTCAGAGAGCAGAGCTGTCGAGTCTGAGCTCACTTCCTCTTCCTCCCAGCATTCTTTTCTGTTTACTCCACCCACCTATGTTCTAAGCTATGAGGCCAAGCAGTTTGTTTATTATAATTAACCAATGACCTTCCTCCAACACACCCAGTTCTGCAGTGTTCCCAAAGATGACTAGAGCTTCATGTTCTAACACCCGGTGCCACAGCTCCTGGGTGTCTTTGCAGGTTTCCAGTGCTCTTGTTCTCTCTTCTAAGCAAAGGCCCATAAGACACGTTTGAGGGTGGCTGTTGTATTGTTCAGTTAACATTAGCAAAGGTCTATTGAAAACTTCCTGTGAGCAGGGAAAGGACTCAGTTGGTAAAAGCATTTGCATGGTGAGGTGTGAGACCGGGACAGGAGAATCGTCCTCTAACCCACCTCCAGGCCGTGCCCCAACACACAGCGCGACTGTCAGAATGGTAAGGCCTGTGACGCTGCGGACATGGAATTGTCTGAAGAGTGAGTCACTTGGTATTTTGTTCCACAGCCATTTTTGACCCCTGGATTTGTGTTTGGATTTTTACCGTCTTGGGAATGTGCTTGCTAAACACAAAGCAAAATTGGGAGTAATTACGGTGCCAGCCACTGCCAAGGGGAACATAAACAGGATGTAACAAGAGTGAGTGGCAGGTTTTGGATGAAGCCAGTCATGGTAGAACTAGGGTTCTGCAGAAAGCAACCACAGCGATAACGGAGTTTTTAGAGGGGTGTATGAGAGACAGGTTTTAAGGCACTTAGTTGTAAGGGGAGGCAAATCAAAAATTTGAAAAATGACCAACAGGCCGGAGCCCCACAGGGAGAATTGGTCCTGCAGTCTGAATCTGAAGGCAGAGTTCTTCCTTGGACGCCTCAGTGCAAAGCTTTCAACTGTAGAAAACCCATCGACATCCGCAGAAATGCTGTTGTTTGAGTAAGTGTTCCCTGAAGGTTTATCTCAAAAGCATGCTCTCCAGTCCCAGCGCCACTAGGATGTGGCGACTCTACACCCTTGGGAATATGCCCTTGTATTAGTCACATTTTCTCGGTTACAAAGTTCCGACAGAAGCAACTTTAAGGAAAGGTTGTCTGGGCACTGCTTGAGAGCATAGTCTGCCCGATGGCAGGAGCTGGAAGATGCAGCTGGTCACGGTGCCTACCCAGGAGCTACAGCGGCTCATTCTCAGCTTTGCTCCTCTTTTTATGCAGCATGGGACAGTGCCACCCTCATTTGAGAGACCAAAGGTGGGGGTGTGGGCTCTGGAGGTTTTAGGGACAGATGAGCTTTTAGCTATTTCCTGAGTATCCTTAGGATTTAAAATACAGGCAGGACACAGAAACGTGTAAGCCAGGCCCCTGGCTTCAAGGACTGCTCACCCTGGAGAGGTCACATTAAGGCAGATTGGGGCAAAGTCCAATTACAGAGCAATACTGGGCATCCCAGAGCCACAGGTGAGGCGTCTAGGGAAAGGAGGACAGGACTCTCCAGGGCCTGCCTTGCTGCAGAACAGATGGCCACTGGGGGAGGCAAGACCATGGCAAGGACAGACTGGACACTGAAGAACACAGGAAGGAGGAGGTTGGGGTAAAAGGGACATCTATTTTGAAATAGTCACTGGCCTGCTGACTGAGCGGGGGAGGGGCTCCAGTCAAAGATGTTACCATTCAAGACCCACAAGTGCATAAGACAAGGTAATGGGGGGGGAGGGGACCAAAATATATGCATGTATGAAATTGTCAAAGCATAAAAAGTTAAAAACTAAGCAGAAATACTACTGTGTCTAGGTAGTATAATTCTAGCACTGAGGCAATTTTAAGGCTAGCCTGAGCTACATAACACCTGTCTCTAAATCAAGGTGGCCCTGAAGGGTGAAGAACTGAAGGCATTCGGCCTTCAATTCCAGCACTTGAGAGGCAGAGGCAAAGGAGGGTCTGTGCCAGGCTGGTCTACATAGTGAGTCCGAGCCAGCAAGGGATACAGTGAGACTCTCGCTCACATGATCGGAGCCTGATCCCCGAAACCCACGTAATAGGAGAGAACCAGCTTCCACAGGTTGTCCGACCTCCACACTCACACTGCAACACTGGACACACTCACACAGATATACAATAAATAAACGTGGCTGGAGACATGGAGTGATAGTTAAAGGCATTGTTGCTCTTGGAAAGAACTGGGGTTCCATCCTCAGTGCCCACATGGTGGCTGACAGCTGTCACTCCAGTTCTAGGAGACTCCAGCAGCCTCTCCTGGCCTCTGTGGGCTACAGGCATGCACTTGCATACATGTAGGCAAAACACTCATTTTATAAAATAAAGATAAATCTTGACAACAGCACAGATCCAAACATGATCATTTTGGCCACATCAAGGCAGCCAGGAATATAAGAAGGGGGTTACCTGAAGTAGTTACAGTGTGGAGAAGGGGCAGGCGGCAGAAGTGGCCATGCTCTTACCTCTGCTGAGACAACTCCCTCTGTGCTAATCAGTAAATTTCCCTCTATTTTTATTTTATGTGCATATTTGTCTGTGTGAGGGTGTCAGATCTTGGAGTTATAGACAGTTGTGAGCTGCCATGTGGGTGCTGGGATTTGAACCCGGGTCCTCTGGAAGAGCAATCAGTGCCTTTAACTGCTGAACCATCTCTCCAGCCCCCAAATATCTCTTATTAGCTAGCATGCCTACTGGAGCTGGTGGTGCTTAGCTATCATTAGCACTGATTCCCAACGATGTATAAAACTGGTATGTGGTGATGCGTACGTCTCAGCAGAGAGGCAGGACAGAAGTCCACGGTTATCCTTGGCTGTATACTGATTTCAAGGTCCTGTGATGGAGACCCTTCTGAAAATCAAAATCACTAAAACAAAAGCAAAACCTTACTTTCCACTCTTCACGTAGGGATAAAGCCACTGAAGGGTATCTTTTTTTTTTTAAGTTTTATTTATTTATCTATTTTGTTTACAGTGTTCTGTCTGCGTGTATGCCCGCAGGCCAGAAGAGGGCACCAGAACTCATTACAGATGGTTGTGAGCCACCATGTGGTTGCTGGGAATTGAACTCAGGACCTCTGGAAAACAGCCAGTGCTCTTAACCACTGAGCCATCTCTCCAGCCCCCATTGAAGTATCTTAATTTGTTCGTGCTGCCAATCGGTCTGGACCGGATAGGGCACGCCTTTAATCTCAGCATTTTTTTGAGGCAAAGACAGGCAGATCTCTGAGTTCAAGGCCAGCCTGGTTTACAGAGTGAGTTTCGGGTGAGCCAGGGCTATGTTGTATGATGTTTTACTCTTTTGGTGTTTTTGAGGGTCCCACCACCCAGCTCCCAAATAAATCACACACAGAGGCTTATATGAACGCCTGGCCTTAGCTTGTTTCTTTTTTTTTTTTTCTTTTTATTTTTTTTCTTAGCTTGTTTCTTGCCAGCTTTTCTTAAATTATCCTGACTACCCTTGGCCTCTGGGGTCTTATCTTTCTTAATTCTATATATGTTTTTTTACTTCTTTTTCTGCGGCTTGCTGTGTGGCTGGCCCCTGATGTCCTCCTCTTCTTGTTCTCTGGCTCCTTGTTTCTCCTTCTATTTATCCTCTCTGCCTGCCAGCCCTGCCTATCTTTGTTCCTGCCTCGCTATTGGGCATTCAGCTCTTTATTGGGACCAACAGGTGTTTTAAACAGGCAAAGAATCACAGTTCCACAGTTGATCAAATGCAGCATAAACAAAAGCAACACACTTGAAAATAATATTTCCCAACAGGGCTACATTGTGAGACACTTGGAGGCATTTTCTCTTTTGAGTCTCCCTCCTTTCAGATAACTCCAGCCTGTGTCAAACTGACACAAAACCAGCCAGCACCAGTCCCATGTCAGGACAGAGCCCTGCTGACTGAACCACCTTCTAAAGATTCTCCCATCACTCCGAGGGCTGAGCCGTGGGGCACCAGCATGCAAACACAGCCGGGGTTGTGAGCAAGCACAGGAGTGGCATGGCCCTGCTTGTCTGTAGGGAAAGTTTGTACTGATGTTTGAAGGGACCTGCAGCGGTGGTGGTGGGGAGGAGAGACAGAGCCAGTGAGCAGGGGACACATGGTTTGTGATCAGACACAAATCATTGCGGAAAGGAGAAATTGGCTTCTGTCTGGAGCCAGTGGCAGAGCCTTGGTCTAAAGGTCTAGCATGTGTTTGGGTGTCGGGAGCCTGATGTACAGCGCTGTCCCCGGAGAGGAAGCCAGGGATGATGCTACGGAACAGGTGTGCACTTGCCAACAGAGGAGGTCTGTGGAGTCCGGGCCTGAAGAGCCGTCACTCTCTGCCTTTCCCACGAGTGCCTGTGCTGAAGGAGGGTAAGATAATATATACTCCACATCTTAAGAGTGAGACGTTGCTGCCCTGAGGAGAACCAGACTGAGTATCCCTTCTGTGGCTCCAGCCTGGCCGACCAAGGCCCATGGCCTCTGGATGCGACTAGACCATGAGACACTCATATTCAACACAAACTGTCCTGTCTGGCTCCTACCTGAAAACCTCCTCGGAGTCTCATCACTGAGCTGTACTGGATCAGGCCCGCCACTAGAACCCTCCCTTCGCCGGGCTCCCGCACCAGCACCAACACCAGCCCATGAACATTGTTAGGCAATAGAAGTCGTTAAGAAAACAAGCGTTCCCTGCCCAGCCAGCTGCCCGCCGGCTGTTCTACACCTCCTGCAAGCAGTGATGTCATACAAAACTGAAGCCCAAACCCTCATTCCCGGTGGACCAGAGAGCCAGCTGAGCCCCAGGCCCTGCTCTGCTGCCACCCCCCCCCCACTCCCACTCCCAGGGCAGAAGCAGAGGTGGCATCCACAGAGCTGTTCATCCTTGCCAGTTCTGGGTCCTGAAGTAACTGCTTCACTGAGACTCTAGAAAGCCCGAACTTCCACACTCTAGTATTCCAACTTCCTGAGGGCACCCCAGAGTTTAAGCAGGTCTGTGAGGTCATGGAAGTCACTTCTCCCATTTCCTCACAGGGGATTGTGGATTGGTGGGAGACTTGCCAAAGGGTTGTCCTAAGGAAGTGGGAAGGGGCTTTATTCATTAGACGGTCCTTACTAATCCCACACAGTCCAGGTCTCTTCTTAGACTGACCCCATCTCAACCAGGGCAGCTGAAGCCAAAGAACTGGGAAACCTGAACTCCCTGGGAACAGGACACCTGCCCCTGCATTAGCTGCAGAGTATAGATTTCTCAGGAGCAGATCCACAGGGGATTTGCTGGGAGGCATGGGAGGTAGGGGGGTTGGCAAGGGACATCTGGAGTGGCAGGAGGCCTGCTGATGGCTGCAGCAGACTGGAGGATGAGAACAGATGCTAGACAAGGGGCGTGGCTTAGGAGATTGGGGCGAGCAGAAGGCTGAGCTCTGGAGCTGTGCTGTGAAGGGAGGTTACTGTTCCCAGAAAACCCAGCAACTGCCTCCAGTCTCCAGTGCATTTCCCCTGCATCACCTCCTGTAACACCTGCGTCTGCGTTACCCTATGGGTACAGCGCCACTGTACCATAAGTGAGCCAGGCAGGACCTGGAGATTGAAAGAACACACAAGAGACCTGGGTCATTCGAAAGGAGATCAGCCAAATGCAGTTTATTCAAATTTAGGGAAATCCTTGTACACCTAGCTGCTGCACAATGGAATACCCCCAGGCAGGTGGGAAATTACCACGCCCAAGGTGGAGTCAACAATGCCCTATAGCTAATCACCAGACAGGGCAGAGGGAGCACAGGAACAAACAGGAAATGCTGGCTGGCCAGAGACTGTCCTCAAAATGAACCCTGGGAGCAGGGGTAGACCCATGGACCCTACAACCTCCCTCCTTGTAAGTCCCTCACTGTGAACTCAGTGACCAAGTGAGAGCCTCCTGACAGGGACAAAGGCTGTGTGTTCAGGTGAGGCAGGCTAGAGTCTGGAGAGTTTCCACCACAACGTTCATGACCAGCAGAGGGCATCACCATCCCACAGGGAGGCACCCAGGACTACCCCTCCCCTGCTGGAGAATCCAAGGAGATAGCAGAGAAGCAGGGGGTGATCAGGCCTCCCCCAGCCGTCAGGAGTCCTGGCTTCCCAAACCCACCCTCTCTGAGGCTGCTGTTACAGGCAGGAGGGCTTGCACCACACTCATCCTTTCCAGCTCTGAAATCCTAGGATTTGAGGAAACCATGCCAAGGACTTATAGAAATCGCCTTTTCTGGGTTCACACTTGCTCTGGGTTTTCTAGCACCTTCCTTCTCAGGTGAGAACTTCAGTCCCCTGTGCTGGCTTCTCCCTGGAGGTCAGAGGCTGCCGGACTTGCACGAACTGGGACTATGGGGAAGACTATCTGCTCTCCGTCAGCCGGAAGGTCTGTGTCTAAGGCTGGTAGACAGATTCGTTAAGTAATCCTCTGGAGTAGGGAGGTGGCTCCTTCAAAGAAGAGGTTGTGCAGGGTCCTCTTGGGGAGGGGCCTTTCATGGATAAGCACTGGAATGAATATGAACGAAACTCTTGGGCCGTCTGTCTTTGAAATTCCCCTCCCCCTCCCCCACTACAGATGTCGTCTGTCAGGAGCAGGCAACAGACGGCCCAGAGGTCCATCTGCGTTACTGTTCTCAATAGAGTCCCATGTTTCCCCACCGACGCTCTCTTGGCCCCTCGACTGACTGCCACTTGGTGATAAAGGAAGGAGAAACACTAAGGTAGCTAGACCTCAGTTCTAAGACACCCCTACTCCCAACCTGTAAGCATCCTGCCATATGGACTTGTGCAATTTCTGAGTGTGGAGAAACACCCCTCCTACCTCCCTCTTGTATGGTGTGGGGGCGCAGGGGTCTGGGGGTGGGCAAAACACAGGGAAATAGCCAGACTGCTGTACTGAAGGTAGAAGAAAGCCTTCCCCGGCCTCTGAGATATGGCCTTCTGGCCTTTGCTCCCTCCTGCCCCCGCCGTGGTATGTGGTATATGTCTTACATAGTGCGTGCACAGTACGCTGTCCCCTGCCGGACCAAGCGCCTCTGTTACACCAGGGTCCAGCCAGTTCCTGATATGAAGCAGGGCCCACTGAAGTCAGAGGAGGTAGGCTGGAGCCCTAGATCCAGGCGGCCTTGTTCCGGACCTCAACTTTGCCTCAGTGATCCTCCCTCCCCGGCAAGGTGCTTTCTGCCTGGGTGTCTCCTCCTCTGTCAGGGGTAACAGTGTACCTACTTCATAAGGTCGAAGCGCACATGTAGTGGCTCATCTCCGAATGTGGAACCGGCCCTCACTGTGGTAGCTAGACACTGACCACTTTCCTCTCTCACTTCTTATTTGGGAGTTACACAGACGTGGGCTGGGTCATCGTCTCTCCTGCACTCTGGCAGCCATGGTAACAAAGAGCATGAGGAATGGTGTCTAAGACAGGATTAGAGAATGGCTCAGCCCCAGCTCTGAGCACCACTGAGGAAAGGGGAGCCTGAACTCCAGCACGGGGAGCGGGGCTCTGAATTAAATCTACTTGCAGGTTTCCGCTGTCTCCCTTTCTCCCGGCTTTGGCTGGGAAAAAAAGGTAGCTATTCCAGGATGCAGGTGGAAGGCGAAACCCACATCCCCTCACACCCACTGCGAGGGGCTTCTGCAGTCAGTTCATAGACGTCTCCCTGTCCTTCTTCAGAAACCATAACCCTCCCCTTGCATGTCCCACCTCCAGGCTTCCCCACCGAGTCTGACCCCCCCACCCTCCTTTCCCGGATCCCAAACCTTCCCTCAGCTTATTTACCACTTTTTACTGTGCCCGCATCTCCACGAACCACTAAAGCCATCGTTCATTCCCAAACTTCAAATCTCATCCAACAAGCATTCACCGACTGCTTCCAGTAGCACGGATTGCCCAGATGTCCTGTCCCTCCTGCTGCCGTGGGTGACTAGGCCTACCCCACTGAGTGTCCAAGTTCCCCAGAGTTTCCCGAGCCCGGCGGTCCACGGCGCGCTGAGGGCGGGGCTCGCCATAGCGGGTCCCCCACCCCCGGGGCGGTGCCTGCGTGTCGGGGGCGAGGCCATTGGAGGCCGCTCCCCACGCCTCTCGGGAGTCTATAAAGCAAGGCTACACGGGGCCCGCTCGGCTGGACTCCCCCAGCCATCGCCAACACCGCAGAGCAGAGTGAGCGCAGCCTCCCAGGGGCGCCGGGCGCCGGAGCCATGACCCTCCGCCGACTCAGGAAGCTGCAGCAGAAGGAGGAGGCTGCGGCCGCACCGGACCCTGCTGGTCCGGCTCCCGACTCGGAAGCAACTCCGACCCGCTCGGGCCCCCCAGCTGCCGCCGCTCCGCCTGGAGCCCCGGGGGACGAGCTGTACGCCGCGCTGGAGGACTACCATCCTGCGGAGCTGTACCGCGCGCTCGCAGTGTCCGGGGGCACCCTGCCCCGCCGAAAGGTGCGTTCCCTAACCTACGCCCCCAGACTCAGCGCCAGGGCCACCCGCCTCGCTCGGCCCTGTCCTCAAAAGGCGCCCACTCCCGGCTCGGAAGGCGGTGGTCCCAGCCACCACAACGCCCCCAGTTGGGTTGGCTCTCCACTCCACTCCCCACGCGCGAACGCCCCATCTCCTCCCACTCTCCTGCTTTGACTCCGCCCCAGCACCCCCTTTCTCCTCCTGGCTCCATCTGGCTTTCTGCCGCCTCCCGCTCTGCCTGTCGGTGTCTAGAAGTCTAGAAACTCTCAGGACCCCCTAGCCGAGCACCTCCTGAAGTTGGAGCAAGAAGGGCTAGGGAAAGAACCCCGCCACTTGCTTCAGACAAGTTGAGGGTCCTGGAGCCCCGGGCGAGAGAGAAACTAATGGCTCCTTAGAAGTAGTGCTGCGAATTCCCGAGAACACCCCTTCCGCTAGGACGCCGGGCTTCCCGGGCTCAGGGACTCACGCTTTGTCCCGCATCTAAGATGCGGGTTGTGAGAGCACCGCCCTCCTGACTTCAGCCAGGACCGGACGCGGTGGGAGAGGTCACAGGGCAGGAAGGATGCGGGCCGCACCCGCTCGCTCTCTGCGCCCCCCCCCCCCGTACTCCCCCGTTAGTGAGACTGTTCCTCTGGCCTGGGAAGACCTGAGTGCTGAGACCACAGACTTAGGTTAGGGAGAAGGGATGGGTGGCCTTTCCACGCGGCCCCCTCCTTCTCTCCTGGTCCCTGGCTCCCCACTTTACACAATGAACAGCTTGTTGAGAATTTGCATTTTATGAAAATCGGGTTGAAAGACAAAGGGGTCTCTCTGTACTACCCAGTCCTTCCTCCTTGGCCTATTTGGGTACTGTCCCCACCCTGAGGCTAATCTTTGGTTCTGAAAGAGGGTCCCCTTCTCTTCCTAGCTTTGGGGCAGCTTGGGGGTTAGGGAGTGTTACCCAGAGCACAACCCAGGAAGGCCTCAAGCTGTTTTGGCACTTTGGGGAAGGGCTGATCCCGGATGGGACTTCCTCCATCCTCTAAGAACTAACATCTTAGGAGGGACAGAGTTTGTTTTAGGCTCTCTGGGGCCCTGAAGAGTTAGGGGAGTCTTCTCCAAAAAAGAAACCCCCGTTTCTCAACTATAGTGTGAGACAGGTTTGACTCGGATTTTTTTATTTAGTTATATACTTTGTTTTAAAAAATGCACGGCAATATCAAGAGACTCAGGTCTATCTGGAGGACAGACAGCCCGCTGCATCCACAGCCGGCCCCTAGGCAACCTGTTCTTAGGAGCTTTGGCACCTCTACCACCTTCAGGCTGGCACTGCCAGCCTCCTGTCCGAGCTCCTGACTCTCTGCTTTCCCAGACTACTGTCTGTCTGAACCATTAATTGGACAGACCCAGCTGGCTGGGACCCTGGACTTATTAGGACCTTAAGTCCGGTGGCTTCTTACCCTTCTTTCTCTGCAACTAGGGGAAAGCTCCTGCCTCAGCTTTTGGGGCCTGGAAGGCCTCAGACATGATCTCAGCAGTGAAGATCATTATAAAGTCACAATCTTCCCCAGCTGGTTAGTGGAGGATAAGAGGTCACCCATCTAGAACCCAGAACAGTTGTGTCCCAGAGGTCCCAGGGTTGGTGTGAACTCCGGGAGGGGGAATAGTAGCTGCACTTGGCAGATAGTTACACCAGCACCAAAGCAGAGGGCAGGTTGGGAGGGAAGACTGGCAACAGGAAGTGGGGTGCTACACTCAGAACTGGGATTCAGGTCAGAGTCTCAGCACCTGCTCAAGGGCAGCCCCACTTCTCACTATCTTTTCTGGCCATTTTCCTACCCAGGGCTCAGGATTCCGGTGGAAGAATTTCAGCCAGAGCCCTGAACAGCAGCGGTGAGTCACCCCCACCCAAAGCCCCTGCTGTGGTCCAGAAAAGTGAGGCGTTGGGGGAGGGGGAGCAACACACAGCAGCTCAGCCCACTCCCCCTGGAAGGCTTTTTCCATCCTTGAGCATCACTTCCCTGCTGGGATTGAGGGGCAGGTGGGGGTGTGGGCTGTATGAAGGGGCGGCAGAATAAGGGGGGCACTTTTGAGTCATTAGGTGCTCCTTAACCACCCCCAATCTCTGTCAGTTGCCTCTTCCTGGATTAGTGAGAGGTGGCGGCTGGGAAGTAGGAGACACCGTGGGAGTATCCTAACTTGTCCTCTGTGGCTTCCCTAAGCCCACTCAGCCCACCACAGTAGACCCAGACTCTATATGACCAGATGTTTGAGTCTGACACCCCAAACCTTTAGTCTCATCTGGGTCCCATCCCGTGGTCTCATCCCATGGCTGCAGTTGGATTTGAGATGTGGAAGGGCTCGGTGCTTACCCCAGGACCCGAAGCTTAGGTTCCTTTTAGCCCATGTCTCATGCCTGATTTGGACCTGGCTTCCCTTGAAATGGGCCAGCAAACTGTGGCCTACTGGACAAACTTAGTTTAATTTTTTTGGTTTTATTTTTCTTATTTGTTTGTTTTGTTTGTCGTTTTCTTTCTTTTTCTTTTTTCTTTTTTCTTTTTTTCTTTTGAGACAGGGTCTCTCTGCAGACCCCTGGCTGTAGACCAGGATGGCTTTAAACTCACAGAGATCCTCCTGCCTCCACCTCCCCCGTGCTTAAAGGTGTACACCACCATGGCCAGTGTATTTTAATATTTTAAAGGGTTGTAAAACAAACCCTTATGACAGAAGCCATATGGGCCACAAAACCTAAACTATTTAACATCTGACTCTTTGCAGTAAAGTCCACAGACCCTGCCAGGAGCCCAGAAAGCACTGGGACAGACACAGGGCTTCCAGGCTCCCTGCTCCTGCCCCAGAAAACACAGGGCTAAAAGTTCCTTTCTAAGAAGGGGGAGTGAGCTGCATTGGGTGGCAGGGGGTGTGACTCAGGCTAGGAGCTGGAGGCCGGCTCTCCAGAGCCTTTCTGAGGCTGCCAGACTTAAAGGGGCCTTAGGATCCACTTTATTCTGCCTCTGGCTGGCGGGAAGGAAGGGGAGGGGGTGGGCAGAGGAAACCCTGGACTCCCCCAGCAGGCTAGAATCTGGAGTGGTTCCAGACCATTGTGTCCAGCCGGCAGCCTTCAGTTCGGGAAGGGGTGGCCCCAGGCTCCCCTCCCCCAGCCTTCACATCTGGTGGGCTGGCCACACCACAGCTGGGAGGAGCGGCTGTGGTCTGCGCCCAGCCTCGTGACTGGCCCCCGGGGGGTGGGGGGGGTGGGGCTGTCTTCTCCCCAAAGCAGCTGAGCTAGGATGCTCTTGCCCTGGGGCCAAATTGGGGGCCTCAGTTACTGAGTTGAGTACGTGTCTGGGATGCTGCTAGGCGGCCACCTTTCTCAGGGACAGCCTATCCTGATGCCTCCCTCCTCCCCCTGTAGACAGCTGATTTAATTCTGTGCAGCTTCCTGAGGCCAATTTCAGTTGGGTTTGGGAAGGGCATTCCAAAAATCTGTAAAGAATGAGCTGTCACTGGAGACTCTGGGTCCTCCTGGAATGTTCTAGATCAGCCTTCATCCTGGAGAGCTAAGCTGAGGGGCTGCCACACTCTTGTTTTTGTTATTATATTTTGAGACAGAGCCTCACTATGTAGCTCAGACTCAAACAGAACATCCTCCCGCCTCAGTATCTCAAGTGCCAGGATTACAGATTCGGGTCACCATAGCCAGCTAGCTCTTCCATACTTTCCTGGGTTCTCGTAATCGTTACCCTGTATGTTCTGCAGGAAGGTGCTGACTTTGGAGAAAACGGACAACCAGACCTTCGGCTTCGAGATCCAGGTGGGAAAAACTGGGCATAGAGGGGTCAGGGGTCAGGAGGCCAGTCTGAAGGCTGGGCAGATCTGTTAGCCTCTGTTCTGAGTGTCCTGTTGCTTGTTCACAGACTTACGGCCTTCACCACCGAGAGGAGCAGCGTGTAGAGATGGTGACCTTCGTCTGCCGAGTTCACGAGTCCAGCCCTGCCCAGCTAGCTGGGCTCACACCAGGTAGACCTTGAGCCCAGAACACAGGGCTCTGGGATCGTGGAGAACTTTACTCCTAAGAAGAGACATTAATGTTTTTTTCTCCTTCATCCTCCAACTTGGAGAAGGCCAGAAAAACGAACAGAATCTGGTTTCAGGCACGCTGGCTTTTTAGTGAGGGACCCGTGGAGTTCTTGACGGACAGCAGTGTCGTGAGATGGTTCCCTGAGCCCAGAGCGGAGCCCAGGGAAGAAATGGTACTGCCGCACAGCTGTTCCGCTTCCTGGCAGCTGTGCGGCCCAGCTGGGCAGAGTCTGGTAGAAGAGCCAGGTCTTTCAAAATGGTCCATGAGACCTCTCTTACCTACTCCAGCTGGGCCCCAGGTGTTCTCTGGCCCTCACCTGCTTTCCCACATACCAGCGACACTTTGCTAGGTAGCTCCTGGTTGTCCTTGCTGTAGTCACAGCCAGGATCCATACTGGTTTTTACAGATGGCAAACAAGCACTTAAAGTCTCCAGCAAGCCCTGCCCAGGGTCAGGGCCTGACCTCCAAAAGCTGAAGCTTCACATGCCTGGAGCCGGTGCCAGCTCCCAGCTGGGCACTAATCCCATGCCTTCCCTATACTGAAGGAGTCTCTAAGACAGGTCTGGGAGAAACAGATGTAGCTAACTCCAGGAGGAGCATGGAAACCTGGGAGGGCTCCTGTTGGGAGAGAGGGCTTCCTAAGGGTGTGTCTCACAATTTAGCTCTTCTCACATCCCCAGCGCTGAGCCTAGGTTTCTCTCTCCAACAACCTGGTGGTCTCTGTGCAGGGAGAGATGCTATGGTTTTGTATACTTCTGTTGTGTTTGGAGACAGGGTTTCTCTGTGTAGCTCTGGCTGTCCTGGAACTCACTCTGTAGACCAGGCTGGCCTTGAACTCACAGAGATCCGCCTGCCCCTGTCTCCTGGGTGCTGGAATTAAAGGTGTGCACCACCACCACCCAGCTAGGTTCTGTGTATTTTAATTGGGGTAAAAGAAATGCCCAGGTCCCCCCACCATGCAGAAGGGAATTCAGGAATAGTTCTCTAGGTTACCATTCTGCTCTTCCTGGCAGGGGACACCATTGCCAGTGTCAATGGCCTCAATGTGGAAGGCATCCGGCACCGGGAGATTGTTGATATCATCAAGGCATCTGGCAACGTTCTCAGGTATTCATGTCTAGGTGCAGTGCCTAAGGGCTCCTGAGCGCAGCCTCGCGGTGGCCCCTCCGCCTTCAGGCTCGCTCAGCCTTTGTCCCCTCGATCCCTCAGACTGGAAACTCTGTATGGGACATCCATTCGGAAGGCAGAACTGGAGGCGCGCCTGCAGTACCTTAAGGTGAGGACCAAGCCAGGCCAGGTTACCCTACTTTTCCCATGTTCAGGCCTTCAGACCCACTCTGAAGGACTCCATCTTTCTCAGCCTCCCTCAACCCTGGGACTTCTGTGCCTTTCTCTTGACCTGTGTGTCCCCATATCCTACTGGTGTCTGCTATTCCTGACAGTTGGCTGCATGTGTCTTACAGCAAACCCTGTATGAGAAGTGGGGAGAATACAGATCGCTAATGGTCCAGGAGCAGCGGCTAGTGCATGGTGAGTATGTCGGAAATCCTGACAGACGTCCCCATCAGTGCCCCCCTCTTAGAACTAGCAGGCTGCTGGCTCCACAGTGAGAGGCAGAGGTACTGTTTCGGACACAGCATCACCCTAAACTGATACACCCAGTTTTGTTCTCGCTGTTGCGCTCTGGGCATTAGGGTTGAACACCGAGAGAGTTGCGATTTGATTTATTTTTTAAAAAGAAAACAATTTCCCTTAATCCCAGCACTCGGGGAGGCAGAGACGGGGTTCTCTTGAGAGTTTGAGGCCAGCCTGGTCTATATTAGTAGGTCCCAGGACTGCCAGGGCTATGTGGAGAGACTGTCTCCAAAAAAGAAGTCTGCGTGTGTCATTCCTTTCTGTGGTCTCCCTTTCTGTCCCAAAGTGGCACTCCTGAGTTTATTAACTCCAGCTTTAGAACCAGAAGGCTGAGGCTCAAGGCAGGCCAACAGGAAAGAACTAGATATCCTGCCCATGCCCTCTGACCCTTAGCCTAGGGCACTCAGGATTCAGGAAGCTCCCTGGTCTTCTGTTGACACAGGCCTGGTGGTGAAGGACCCAAGCATCTATGACACACTGGAGTCCGTGCGCTCCTGCCTCTACGGCGCCGGCCTGCTCCCAGGCTCGCTGCCCTTTGGGCCTCTGCTCGCTGCGCCTGGGGGTCCCCGTGGGGGCGCGCAGCGGACCAAGGGGGACTCCGACGACGCCGTATACCACACGTGCTTCTTCGGCGGCGCCGAACCGCAGGCACTGCCACCCCCGCCGCCCCCCGCGCGCACGCCAGGTCCCGGCTCCGCCGAGGCCCCGGCGTCCGTGCTGTGTCCCGCTCCCCGCGCCACGCTCAGCCGCAGCGCCAGTGTGCGGTGCGCGGGCCCGGGCGGGGGCGGCGGCGGGGGCGCGCCGGGCGCGCTCTGGACTGAGGCCCGCGAGCAGGCCCTGTGCGGCGCCGGCCTACGCAAGACCAAGTACCGCAGCTTCCGCCGGCGGCTGCTCAAGTTCATCCCCGGACTCAACCGCTCCCTGGAGGAGGAGGAGAGCCAGCTGTAGGGGCGCGGGTGGGCAGGCGGGAGGTATTTATTTATTTATTCATTGTAACAGTCAGTGCAAAAATGGGAGCAGTAGTGCCGGTCCAAGGACCTCAAGAACCCAAAGCTGCGGAAGAGGGTCCTTGCTAGCTCTGGCAGGTCTGGTCGGTTCACGGCTTGTCTCTGCTGAGGAAAAAGGGAGCTTAGTTGCTTTCTTTCCTCCCCTACATCACCACAGGATCTCTGCAGTGGGAGTTGGGAGAGGTCTGAGGGACCAAAGAGGGCTGTGCAGCCTGCAGTCTGGGCCAGTTGTGCCTTGTGGGGGCCTGTCCCAAAAGCCCTCTCCTCAGCTTTACTTGCTCCCCAGTTTTAGCTCCTTGGGGAGAGGAGATCCGTGATGGGTCATTCCCCACCCCGTACACACACACACACACACACACACACACACACACACACACATCCAAGGGGGCAAGGTGCTGGGTCCCTCTCTCGAGTCTTGACCCTAAGGGCTTAACCCCTCTCCAGGGGCCTGTACTAAGTGGGTCCTGCCAGGCAGGGGTCCTGGGTTCTGCGCTCCTTGGGGAACAGGAAAGAGTACATTCAGGTGGGGTGGGGCAGTCTGGACTGTACCACTTTTTTTTTTTTTGCATATGTTACTTCTAAACCACAAACTGTATAAAATTGATGTATTTTGCATCTGTGTCAGCGTGGTAACTGCCTGTGGGGGAGGACTGCTCAGGCAAGCTCTGACTCCACCATGCAGCCCCCTCCAAACACACACAGGCTGCCTTTTACATCTTTCTTTTAGCCTGAAGCCAGGGAAATTGTGTAGGGGATTTTAATGAACATGTACTGGCCTGAATTGAGCCCCCACCCCACAACCCGAGCCTCCTGTTGGCGACCATTTTGAAGCTTTCCTCCCCAGATCCTCACAGCAGATATAGGGGTCTCTTGTCTAGACTCCCTTACTATCTCTGTGGGAAAGCCGGGCTCACTGGGGGGAGCACCTGAGGTTCACAAACAGCCACTGTCCACCCACCCTGTGACAGGTTCAGTCCCCTGTCCCCAGTCGGCCCATTCCTGTGAGCCATGAGGGTCTTATTTCTGGGCCCCTTACTGCTCTGGATGCTGGCTACAGACCTTCCTGGTCTCTCTCTGCATTTGATATTCCACAAGTGTCTCCTACCTCTCTAAGGCCTGCCCATCAGTCAGATGTGGCCACGCCCTCTGTGACATCACCATCTGGCGCTGTCTTGACTTTATGGGTTTAGCATTTGGCCTGCCCTCCCCACTCACAAGGTCACTTGCTTCTGGCAACAGAGCCCAGGGACTTCCTGCTTTATGTGCTGCCCAATCCTAGTACACAAGACCCTCAATACAGTGTGTTCCAGGTTAGCCCCAGAATGTCACCACGTGTCTTGAAACCTGCTGAGTGACAGACTTGGTAATCACATGGCAAGCTAGCCGCAGAGTAAGGCCTGGCACCTAAGACCCTTTCTTCATGTCAGTGGCCAGCATTCAGTTGTAGCTTTGAGAGACGTTCCCTTCCATGAGCACACCCCACTCCACATATTGTGTTTCCCTTCCGTGTGTGGACATCATTTCTGCCCCCATTCTTAGGGTCACCCTTCACACAGCCATCAGGTGACCCTTCCAAAAGCAAGCCCAGAGATGGCACCTGAGCACTTGGGGGGTGGAGGCAGAAGGAGCAAAGATGTCAGACAGCAAGTTAGGCCAGCCTGGGCTACATGAGTAGCCCTCGTTTCAAAACGGAAGAAATGCCTCAGCAGACAAAAGCACATGTTGTATATATAGACCTGATGACCTGAGCTTGATGCTCAGAACTGCAAAGAAATAAAAAAAACAACTCCTAAAAGTTGTTCTGTGGCACATGTACAACTATTCTGAACACATAAATCGCTCTCTCTTTCTCTCTCTCACACACACACTAAAATATACACATTTAATTTTAAAAAGCTTGTTTTGAAACTTTTGGAACAAGGTCTTTGTACATAACCCTGGCTGTCCTGGAACTTGCTATGTAGGCCAGGATCATTCACAGTGATCCTCCTGCCTCTGCCATGAGTACTAAGATTACAGGCATGTGCCACCACGGTTGACACATAGATTTTTTTCTTTTTTTTTGGGGGGGGGACGACAGGTTTTGAGACAGGGTTTCTCTGTAGCTTTGGAGCCTGTCCTGTAACTTGCTCTGCCAACCAGGCTGGCCTTGAACTCATAGAGATCCACTTGCCTCTGCTTCCCGAGTGTTGGGATTAAAGGCAGGCACCACTGCCTGGGAAACTGTTTTCTTTTTCTTTTTTAATCAAATCTCAACTTCTCTGTCTGCCTGAAACCCATCATGGATTCCCCTGGGAGAAAGATATGAAGTTAGAACTTTCACCGTGGCCTGCCATCACCTCGCTCTCAGCAGTCCCTCAGCCATTGGAAGCCTTGTGTAGGACACAAACCCATCCACACTTTATTGGGATGGCTTGCATTAGACCTTACGGAATCTTCTCTTTGCCTCTCTCTGCAACCTCAGATTCTTTCTCCTTCCATGTCACTGGTATTCAGACCAAACTATCTGCTCCTATCCCCAATTCTGCCAGCCTGTCTCTGGCCTCTGCCTATGCTGTTCCTCTGTCTATATTTTTCTGGATTGATTCCTTGTCCTGAGGTCCCAACTTAACAACACCCCTCAAAGATTTTTCTGGGTCCCCTGGCATCAGTCTCCGTCCCCATTATTCTTTCTCTTAAGACATTTGTTTTCTTTGTGGTATTTCTTCAGCTTGGTAGTCAATGCTGAATTCTTGTATTGATATTCTAGTGTCTGTCTTGCCAATGTTGGAGCAGGTACAAAGCCTTATTTAAAGTTGTACCTCAGGGTTGGGGTGTGGCTCAGTGCCAGAGACTTCATGTGTGAGGTCCTGGGTTCAGTCCCCACCGAGGCAGTAAATAATAAAGATGAAAACCAACTTGTGAGTCAGTTATTAAAGCTGCCCCCAAGGGCCTCATGCAAGGCCCACCCACCGCAAGTGCTTCATAAAAGCTCAAGAGGGTCACGTGCCTTCTGGGACCACAGCTGGGTAAAGGGAAACTCTGCCTCTCCACCTGTCAGCCCCAGGGGTGGGGAGAGACGGCCCCTCCTCTGCTTCACCTGCAGCTGGCATCTATGGGCTCCTCTAACAGTGTCCCTTTGTGGGTGGGCGGTAGCTGCCGTGGTGGCACCTGCACCTTGACATTGTGGTTTTCCCGGTTTGGGAAGGGAGGATGATTGGTGAGGAAAACAGCTTTTCCACCCTCTTGTGTTTGAGCAGCTGCTCTGCTTTGAGGTTGAGCATCCCTAACTCTCGGGTCTAGAGGGGGAGCCCTCTCACCTTTGTCCCCAGAGCCCAGGGCTGCCAGGAGGCCAGCTGCCTGGCACAGGTCAGCCCTTGCTGAGCTTATGGGTCTTCCTGGGTCTTCCTGGCTTCCTCTTCCCAACCCTATTCTCACCAGCCTGTCCTTACCTCCCAGCCACACAGCTGGTCTCGGAGTGATGCCAGTGGCCCTTGCCCAGGCTGAAAGGGCTCCTACTCAGCTGGTCTTTTCCACCCAGGAGAGGGGGAGAGTGGTCCAGGGTGGGGCCAGATCCCACCTCTCAGCTGATGGATGACGGCACCAGCCTCCTGCCGTGTAGGTGGGTGACAGGGAGTGACTAATGTATGAGCTGTGTTGCTAAAAATTAACCCAGGGATCGTGTTTGGTGGAGGGGGTGGGGGTGTGTGGGAAAGGAGCAGGGACTGCAGCATTGTGTGGTCGGTATTCCCTGTCCTCCCTCCCTCCTCTTCCTACCAGCCTTCTGCTCTACCCCAGGCAAGAAGGAGCCCCCAGAAATTCCAGGGAGGAAAATGGGCTCTGCTGAAGGTGTCACACAAGGCGGGAAAAGGTGCAGCCCCTCAGATGAGTTTCTGTCCAAGGTCCCCACGGAGTTGGGCCCCTGTCCTGTCTCCCCAGCATAACTTCTCATGCTTGGATCTCCTAGTCCTGGCCCCCTCCACCTTGGGCCAAAGAGGGGAGGCTTCCTGGAGGAGGGGCATAGAGGTCGGGGTAAAGAGATGGTAAGGAATGGGTTGAGTGTGTAAAACTGGTAAGACTTACTTGTGGGAGGGGAGGTAAACAAAAAGTGGCATTGACAGAGCAGGGTCTGAGATGCGTCAGACCACAGGAGGAAGGAAGGAGTCCAGTTAGGAGGGATCCAGTAGGAAAGAGGGGTAGGCTCTTAAAACGTGGTTCAGAGGGCACGGAAAAGGGCCTTGGATACGGAAAAAGGCATTGTTGGCCCCTGTGAAATCATTTGCTGAAGAAGTGACTTCATAATACCTTAGGTCCCCCAGAAAACCACACCAGGGGCCCCAAGAGCAGAGGCGGATCTAGAAGGTACTTTCTGCTCACCAGATGACGGGGATGGAGTTGGAGAAATGAGAGACCTAAGGGATTCCCCAAGGTCAAGACAGACGTCAGGTTTTATCTGGCTGGAGGCTGCCTAGTCCTGCATCAGCGAGTGAATGAAATGACCTTCACGAGGAAATGACAAGCTCAGAGAGGCCACAAAGTTCTTGAACAAGGAGACTGAGATGAGACACTTGCAAGCAGGACAGGGTGCTGCTCTCTGGTGGGGACCTGGGAATACTGCACTTCTAGGTCCTGCCCACACGTCCTCTGCTGTGGCCCCTCCACTCTCCGGTTCCACACTCCCAAAAACCATGAACCTTCCTTGTCCTCTAGCCTTTTGTTGGAATCACCCAGCTGTCCTCCTGTCTGGTCTCCCTTACTTCTTGCAGCCTACAGACTATCCAGGGAGGAACCCCTACTCCATTCACCTCTGCTCCCTGCCAGCTCAGGGCCTGGCACCCAGTGGGAGATCCAACAGTAGAGATGGGAGGTGGCTCTGATCCTGTGGAGGAAACATACTTGGATCCGACCAACATGGTTGGAGTCTGAGCGTTTCCAAATTCACTGGGCAGGAGGAGCTCCTGCTTGCCCACCTGCCAGACACTGAATGAGACCACGCCTCCTGGAAGCTGGTCCTTCAAAAAAGAACATGCAAATTCATACAAAAAGTAAAAGTGGGGGCTGGAGAGATGGCTCAGTGGTTAAGAGCATTGTCTGCTCTTCCAAAGGTCCTGAGTTCAATTCCCGGCAACCACATGGTGGCTCACAACCATCTGTAAAGAGGTCTGGTGTCTTCTGGCCTGCAGACATGCACACAGACAGAATATTGTATACATAATAAATAAATAAATAAATAAATAAATATTAAAAAAAAGTAAAAGTGATACAAATGTTGCCTTTGAGTCTCTTTCCTGACAGCTCCTGTAGAGTCTATAAACTCACTCACCGATTCCCTGTCCACTTGGCAAGCTTAGGGTGACAGCCCCCACCTACACAGCAAACAGTACTGTCTGGAATTCTCCAGATTCCTCTTTTATGGAAGGCCAGCTCGAACCCTACTTTCTCTGCTCAAACAAGCACCAGCTTGGTGGTTAAAGTGCAGCAGAGGACGTTGAACAGCACTTGTTGGCCCCTCCCCATCACCTTCCTTATTCTGGTCTAGGTGCTCAGGGTTGGACCAGGGCATTTGTGTTTTCAAAGTACCCCCAAAACAGCAGAGCAGGAGGCACCTGTCCTTCCAGCTACTCGAGAGGCTGGCACAACAGGATCCCGGGAGCATGGAAGCTTGAAGTCAAGTCGGCTTGGGCAACATAGAAAGATCCCCAATGATGGAGGTGGAGAGGAGAAGGAGAAAGAACAGGGCCACTTATAATACCAGCACTCCAGAGGCTGAGGCAGGAGGATCTCAACTTTGAGATCAGCCTGAGCTGCATATTGAGAAACTATCTCAGAAAGCAAGAAACAATCAAAAATCAAAACCAAAAGAAAACCACCCCCCCAAAACAAAACAAGAAAACCCCACCAGATATTATGTAAGGGTTGTGAAAAGGTGTTGCACGTGGGTTACACTAGGTCTCTGAACCCATTCCCACCAACACCGTGAACTGCCAGTGCAGACAGAACTAGTGGGGTGTATCTGCCTGGGGAGTGGGAGACCAGGGGACTTACACATCTCACTGGCGCAGAACCCCTCTACGCTGCTGGCCGCCTCTCTCACAGATTGGAAGGCTAGGATACCTTTGGAGACACTGCCATCTCCACTCATGCTAGGTGGTCACAACCTATACGCGGGACATGCAGGGGGCTGGGTGCAGCCAGTGCTTGGGGTGTGGTGAGGGGGTGGACACCGGGGAAGAAGCACACAGCAGGTTTACTCATTGAGGGGAAGAAACCCGACTTGTGCTGGCGCCGGGGGTTTCTGCCCCAGCCCCGGCGCGAGAGACTGTAGGGCTGACATGCAAATTCTGGACTTGAGTGGGATAGAATAAAGAGGCGACACCCCAGTAGAGTCAGCTGGGCATCGCCCTCACCACGCTCGCCCACCCTAGCACTGAGAGGCTGACGGCTGAATTGCAGAGGCAGGCTCTCTCCTGGAGGCGGAGCCGCCACGAGCAGGGTGTGGGTGGACATGGGGACTCTGCCTTGTGTTTCACAGGGAGCTAGAAGGGAAGCAGGTGGCGGAGCCTAAGTGAGTAACCGCCACCCTGCCCTAGCCGATCTCTATGCCTCAGGAAGTCCGGAAATACGATGCGGTCCTCTCCGCCCCTGATGCACTCTTTTTGTCCTTGCACAAGCCAGGCCCTTCTTGCACACCCGGGTCCTTTTTACACACCCCGGCCCGGGCCCTCTTTGCCCAAGTCCACCCGACTCCACGCCTCCGGTTTGGCATCCGGCCGCACATGCCTCACATTCAACCTAGGGGATAACCTCCCTCCCATTTACAAGCCCGAGCCTAGAGGCCCCCATCACTGCTTGGCTCTGAGGGACGGGTCGGGCGTGTGTTGTGGTTCCCGCTGCCTAGCAGAGTGGCAGAGCGGCGTCGCCCTCTGCTGGCTCACTTGGGCACTGCTCCCTCCCGTCATCGGGCCCCGGACTTGCAGGCTTCAGTCCCTTTTTTCCTTGACTTTTACTATGTCTAGTTTGTTTTTGTTTTTGTTTTTGAGACCGGATCTCACCATACCACCACAATATATTTTCAGTCTGTTTTCTTTAAAAAATTTTTATTTTATTTATTTATTTACCATATCAGTTCTCTCCTTCCGCCATATGGGTCCTGGGGATCAACTTCAGGTTGCCACGCTTGGTGGCAAGTACCCTTTCCCCCTGAGTCCATCTCACCAGCTCTTGAAGCTCGTTTTCTAAGCATATAAAGAAGGTAAGTGGGGCCATTTGTATTAAATGCCATTTTGTCCAGCTTTTGTTTTTCTCTGCAGAAGCAGGCAAACTTGTCCTGTCAAATCATTTTGTCTGAGCACCTTCTTCAGCACAACCGTGCAGGAGGGCACACTGCACAGTGTCATGTGTGCCATTCCAGGTCACTGTCCCAAGGAGGACTGGTCTCCAGACCACCTGACCCTGGAGCACACATGGTGCTCCTCCTCACGCCATGAAGGAAAGAAAGGAGGGGGCGGCCCTTGTTGCTCTGACCTGGCTCTATCCCCAGCCCTGCCCCCTCAGCGTTTTTTCCAGCACACCTGGTTGGTATTTCCCGCCAAAGCGTCTTCTGACTCTTCCTTTGTCCCTATGGCCTTTGCCCAGATAGCGACATGTCACCCAGACTCTGCTACTCGGTCATTGAACTCTGTACTCTCTCGCCATTCCCCACACTCTTTCCCCCTACTGTGGCGGCTGCACTTTTTATTTAAATAGCATTCTGGCTTTTTTATTTTTTTTAGACTGTCTCCTTATGTAACTCTGGTGGGTCTGGAAATCAGTATGTGATAGATGAACTTGGTTGGCCTTGAACTCACAGAGATCCTCATGCCTCTGGAGTGCTAGGGTTATAGTAGGCACATGTCACTGTGCTCAGTGCTTTGGATGTTTGTATATGTGTGTGTTCATGTATGTACATGTCTGTGGGTGCACCTGCACACACGTGTGTGTAGACCAGAGGTCAATGCTGGGTCTCTTTCTCAATTATTTTCCCCATGTCCCATGCCCAGACTTTCTGAGAGCTTCATTTGATCTCTCTGGTTCCTAGGAAATGATCTGGCACCCTATAGGCCAACAGATCCAGTTTCTCGCATCTAAAAGGCATCTATTGCCACTTATGGCCAATAGAGGGCACTACGACACAGCCCCTGAGTAACCTCTAGACCCTAGGAAGAGAAATTACAAAGCCCATAGACTTCTCTCTCCTCACTTTGAGTGTTCCCAGCGCTGGAACCAGCAAGTCCTCTCCTCCCTCCTCCTGCTAATCTGTCCTGGTGGCAGCCTGGAGCTGGCATGCCCTGCCCGTATCACCCAGCAGCAAGCTCTGTTGCCTGAGGTCAGAGTACCCTGTCCAAGGCTTGGGCACACCCCTTAGCAGCTGATGCCCCAGAGGATCACACCCTGTCCCTGGCTCTGCAGCGTGACAGCAGTGACCGACCGGAGTGCTGCTAGCTCCAGGCTTGCTGTGAGGTCGGAACAGGAATATTTTGTAAGTATGGACATTAGCGAAATGGAAGATACTCTTTCACTGTTGCAAGGCCAAATGAAGGTGGGTTTGTGGAAGGGATTAAGGCGGTGCAGGAGAAAGAAGTTAAAAATAACAAATGCCTTTCACCAAGCGTTTATTAGGAGCCAAGGCTGAGGAAAGTGATCCGCAAATATTGTCTAATTATAGCCAACACTTACACAGTGCTGACCTCGGGCCAGGAGCTCTTTAAGTACCTCATGCATACAAACTGCTCAGATCCTCATGACTCAGGGAGAAAAGTGCTATCCCTGATCTGCTTCTACACAGGAAAGAAAGGCTTGCAGACCACTCAGGCAAACATGGCTGGGGGAAAGCCAGAGTAATTTGCTGGAACGTGCTCTTAAGTCACAACCTCATCTCAAAGAATATATCCTTCTACTGCAAATAGTAAAGCCCAGGGCCAAAGAGATGGCTTGATGGTTAAGAGAACTGACTTCTTGCAGAGGACCCGGGTTCAGTTCCCAGCACCCACATGGCAGCTCACAATTGTCTGTAACTCTAAGATCGGACACCCTCACACAGACATACATACAAGCAGAATACCAATGCATGTTTTTAAAAACATGCAAATAGTAAAGTCCACCAGAAGCATACTGTGAACAAGTGTATCTGACCAAACTACCCACCTGCCACCCCGTACCCCTGAGCTCTACCTCCCATCCCCACAGGAGGAGGAAAGCGTTGGGAACTGGCACATGGTTAGTCCAGAGGACTAAGGTCAGATTCAATCAAGGCAGAACCTAGGGGGTGAGAGCTTCAGTTCATGGAGGAGAGGATGGCCATCTAAGCAGGCTGGTTGGCTGTGTAGCTGTCCTCGGTGGTTCCTCTAGATCCTCAGCTCCTCCTATACCTGTGAAGTGCCTCCCTGACTGGAGGAAATGAGAACAGTCCCAACCCTACCACAGCAACTCCCAACTCACCTTTTTTTTTTTTTTTTTTTTTTTTGTTTTTCGAGACAGGGTTTCTCTGTGGCTTTGGAGCCTGTCCTGGAACTAGCTCTGTAGACCAGGCTGGTCTCGAACTCACAGAGATACGCCTGCCTCTGCCTCCCGAGTGCTGGGATTAAAGGCGTGCGCCACCATCGCCCAGCTCCCAACTCACCTTCTAACTTCTGGCTTGTTATATAATCTGCTCTCTGTCCACTCTTGGAGATAGTCATGGCTCAGCAGAAAAGGCTGGGGGCATGATGAACGGTTCTTAGGACCATCGGGGACCGCCAGGTGCTTCTTAAGTGACCTGAAGGCCTTCCTGGGAGGTAGCCTTGCCTGTCCTACAGGAAACAGTCCCAAAGTGGCTCTGTGTTTGGACATTTGCTATGTGAGCTGAGGGCCTGGTGGATCACCCGGCTTACAGCCCGCACGGTGGCAGGGAAGACCCACAGCTGGGTCTTCTCCACAGCAAGCACTTGGATGCCATCAGCACATCTGGGCACATCGCTCTTCTGGGTTCTTTGCCAAGGCCTCTCGGGTGAAGAGGAAGGGGATCTGGCCATAAAGTAGGGACAGAGGTCTCAGGCTCTGGAATCCCATCACCATAACCACTGAGTCACTGCTGTGTGACCCCCATCCCCATAGAGAAGGAAGCACCCACACACTCTGATGACCACTAGAGAGGCCAGAGCCAAAAACGCCCTCTAGGGATCAGGTGCTAAAGTTTATTCCTTAGAGATCCATGGCCAGACTTTTAAAGACCACACAGTCTTATCATGTTTAAGGTGAATGGGGTTTCGTTCCCAGTATCAAAAAGCCATGATTATGATGACCCACTTCTGTATCTTTGGTGATGTATGCCTACTATCCCAGTTACTCATGAAATTAAGGCGGGGGATTGGAAATCTCAGGCTTGCCTGGCTGCATTCTATGCCAGCCTCCTGAAATTGTGTAGACTCGGTTTTGAAGTGGAAAATAAAGAGCCTGGGGATATAGCTTAAGGGCAGAGCACTTGTCTAGAATGAGAACGGACCTGGATTTAACTCCCAGAACCACAGAAAACAAACAAACAAGGCTGGGCATGTAGCTCAGTTGGTAGAGCGAAGGACTCTCCCATCTCCTGGGAATGCACCCTTCCTCTCCCAGACCCTGGCCCAGCTCAGGTATCACCTTGGGAGTTTATGGGTCCTGGATTTGCAGAGTGCTGATACTTGGCCCCACAGGTAATCCAGGCTCCCTAAGGGGAACACCACACTGTCTGCACAGGGAAGGACTCCCTTTCCTTTGGCACTCTCCTGAGGGGCCTGTCAGCAGTAACCAGAGCTGGCTCCAGAGCTGTAGGAACAACATCTCTTGGCAGCCTGGGACAGCACACAAGATCCAGCAGGGCAGTCCTCCCACAGCCTCCAGAGCGGCCCCTGCTGGCCAGAGCCACGAATCATCTCTACTCCAGTATACCTAGTCTGAGCTACTTTTCCCCTCCCCTCTCTCTTTTTCCGGTTTCCTTAAAAAAAAAATAAGCGTGTGAGTGTGCGTGTACACGTGTGTGTGTATGTGTGTGCGCGCGTGCACGTGGAACCTTACATACCAAATTGCTACCCTCTTTTCTTTCAATTTTTAACTTGTGCATGTGGGGTGTTTTGTCTGAGGTGGTGGATAGTTTTTTTGTCAACTTGACACAGGCAAGAGTCATTTGGGAAGAAGGAACCTCAATTGAGAAACTACTCCCACCAGACTGGTCCATAAGCAAGCCTGTGGCACATTTTCTTAACTAGTGATTAATGGGGGAGGGCAGTGTTTTGAGGGAGATGCCACCCCTGGGCTGACAGTTTCGGGTGCTATAAAGAAGCAGGCTGAGCAAGCCATGGGAAGCAAGTCAAAAAGCAGCACCCTCCACGGCCTCTGCATCAGCTCTGCCTCCAGGGTCCTCCCAAGCCGCTTTTGATCCCAGTGTTTTGTCACAGCAATGGAAACCCCAGCTAGGACAGCCTGAATGTGTGTGCCCTTTGGGGTCAAATGTACACACAGTTGTGAGCTGCCATGCAGGTGCTGGGAATTGAACCTGGATCCTCCGGAAGAGCAGCCAGTCCTCTTAATGGCAGAGCCACCTCTCCAGAGGTCTTGCTTTTATAACTTGGTGACACCTATAGAGCAAAGATTACAATTTTCTCTTTTTGGCCCCAGCTCTGTAGTAAGACATGAAAGCCAGAAGTAACTGATTCAGCTTCCTCTCTGGGAGGCAAGTGTGCCTGTGATGAGGCCCCAGGGGCTGGCGTGTGAACGCTGCCTCGTTACTTCTCAGCATGTGACAGTTCTTGGAGCCATGGTTTCTTAAATACCAAACCAGTGCTTACCTTACAGGGCCAGTGGAGGAAGAGAGAAAGCAAGGAAAGCTGTCGGCAAGCGCCGGGCACAGGGCCTTCACAGGAGACCTTCCCTGTAGGTCTCTCGCCAATGTCCTCCTGGGCATTTGCCTCATTCAGCTCTTTTTTTTTTTTTGGTTTGGTTTTTGGTTTTGGAGACAGGGTTTCTCTGTAGCTTTGGAGCCCGTCCTGGAACTAGCTCTTGTAGCCCAGGCTGGCCTCGAACTCACAGAGACTCATTCAGCTCTTTTAAGAAACTAGGCTCTGTCCCACCTCTGACTTTCCCATGTACTGCTTCCTCTGGTTGAAATCAGACAAAGTCCCCTCTGTTTAAAAACTACTTCAGGCTGGACATGGCGACCTTTAATCCCAGCACTTGGGAGGCAGAAACAGGCAGTTCCCTGTGAGTTCCAGGCCAGCGAAGACGACACAGAGAGATCCTGTAGAAACAAACAAACAACTGCTTGGTAGAGAACATTTTTGTATCCCTCTCTAAATAACAACTTCCAGCTAAATGTCTCCTTGACCTCTCATATTTTATTGTTACCATAGTTAATTTTAATATGCCAACCTGGCCAGAGGCTAAGACATGGCCAGACAGCTAGTGAAACATAATTTCTGGGTGTGCAAGAGGATGATTCTGGGAGGGAGCAGCATTTGAATGGCTAAACAAGGTCAAAATTGCCTTCAGTGGGCTGGTGAGATGGCTCAGCCAGTGAAAACACCACACAAGCCTGGAGCCTGAGTTCAATCCCTGGAATCAGTGTAAAAGATAAATGAGGTTGCACACACCTGTAATCTCAGCTCCCCTGCAGCAAGACAGGAGGCAAAATCAAGAGCAGCCTACAAAAACCTTCCGGCCAGCCAGTCTACAGTGTGCTGCATAGTGGCAGATGCAGGAGAGCTCCTGTCTCAACAGGTGCATGGAGAGAAAACTGACCCTCACACGTGTGCTGTGACACGCATGCGCAGCTCTCCTGACCCTCACACGTGTGCTATGACACGCACGCGCAGCTCTCCTGACCCTCACACGTGTGCTGTGACATGCACGTGCAGCTCTCCTGACCCTCACACGTGTGCTGTGACATACCCTCACATGTGTGCTGTGACATGCACATGCAGCTCTCCTGACCCTCACACGTGTGCTGTGACACGCACGCGCAGCTCTCCTCTGACCCTCACACGTGTGCTGTGACACGCACATGCAGCTATCTGACCCTCACACGTGTGCTGTGACATGCGCACGCAGCTCTCCTGACCATCACATGTGTGCTGTGACACGCACGCACTGCTCTCCCTTTCTCTCCCTCCCACAGACATCTCATACACGTACACACTATAAACAATAAATAAAAGAGTTTAAAAGATAGGATTCAGCAAGTAGATACAAATTACTTGCTCCACAGAGCGCCTGAACAGAGCAGAAGTGTGTGGGGGACAGAAGCTCACTCTCATCAGGAGCTGAGGCACTCGCATTCCATGTGGAGCGCCTGGTCCTCCAGACTCACGGAGGGATGTTCTCTGTTCTCCCGGCAGCCCTGGGTGGTTCCCCAATTTCCTGAGATATTTCTCTACATCTCTATAGTCAGAGATCCTTGCTATCCATTGGGGGATATCCTAGAACTTCACAGGATCCCAGAATTGGAGGGGTTCAAATTCCTTATGCAAACAGTGTAATATGCACATATAACAGATACACATTCTTTCCTATAATTGTGTTGGGTTTTTTTTTCACTTTTCTTTAAAGTTTATTCCAAACAACAGTCTTCAAGCTCACTGTGGTGGCTGAACACGTCCATGACCAAAGCCTCCTCTAAACTGGAACTCGGTGGCTGAGCCAGCCCCGGCCTCTGCTTTCTTGTCAGCACCAGGGGGCATACAGCACTCCTTCTGTAGGTGTCTCTGTCCGCCTCCCCTCTTGTGAATCTTGCGGGGCGCTCACCCTCTGGCCCTTTGGGCCGAGGCCTGCCAGTTTCGGGAAGGCTGCTGCACAGGGTGGCAGGCACGATCACCGGAGGTAGGTGGAGATAATCGCGGAGATACTGGATGCCCTCATTCGTAAGGTACCAATAGAAGTGTCTCCAGGCAAACTGCCCCTTCACGTAGCCTCGAGACTTCAGAGACTGCATGGCCTTCATGACATGAAGGTTGGGCATGTTCTTGTCTGCCAGCTCAGGGTGTTTGGACATATGGACATCCTTCTTGGCAACCATCACCCCTTCCTTAAAAAGGAGCTCATAGATGGTTCTTCTTGGGCATCAACATCGCGGTGGCTGCAGGGTCAAGGACGGAGGCTGGAAAGGGGATTGTGTAGGGTTTAAGACAGTTTTACTGTATAGCCTGGGGCCAGCCTCAAATTCAAGATCCTCATACCCCAGCCCCCTGACTGCTGGGGTTACAAGACGCCACACCTGGTTTTTCTTTAAAGTTTCATGTACTGATAATATCTAGTGTGATAAATCCTATGTGAATTATTGTAATGCTAAATTCTTTAGGAAATAGTGATAAGAAAAAACCACAAACTTCTGTATAAGTCCAGCACAGGTGTGGTTTGTGTTGTTTTCCTGAGTCATTGGAACCTACCCCTGAGAAAGGGAGGCTACAGACAGCTGACTAGGTGCTATGGCCTCGGGTTCTCTGGAGAAGTCAACCGAGCTCTGCCCACCTCCCAGGCAGAGAGGGGTCTCTTGTTCTTTGTTGTGTCTTCTCACAGGGCTTTGACCTAGCATCGGTGGAAGCGTGTCCGGCTTTCTGTACCTCCACATCTCTCATTTCTTTCTTCTCTCTGCTTCCAAGTTGTCTGAAATTTTGCCGTTTTTCTAAAACAACAACAAAACAAAGTTAAACATCGACTCGTTTTCTATGTGTGAAAGTTTTGCCTGCGTGTATGTATGTGCAACTTGTGAATACCTGGTGCCCGCTGGGGTTGAAGAGGGCGTTGGAGTCCAGGACAAAGGTTAAGAACCCAAACCCAGGTCCTCTTAAGAACAGCCAGCGCTCTCCACAGCTGAGCCATTTCTCCAGCCCTCTGTTTTGCTTTTTTTGAGACAGGGTTTCTTGTAGCTCGGGCTGGCCAAGTCTCAAATGTTGATTATTACAGACGTGTGCTACCACGCCCAGCAATTAACTTCATTTTTGCACCGTTGCTTGTGTGAGTTGAACGGAAAAGGGCCTAAGAATTGAGGGCATTCACCTTTACTCGCACTGTGTGCCCCTCGGGACTGGCTGGAACAGATTTGGGATGTCAAGTCTTCAAACCAGCCCTGCTGCAAATTTCCACACACTCTTATCCACCCCCCTTATCCCTGGACCAGGCACCCCAACCCGGGCAATGACGTCTATTTGCATACACCGGAGCCAAAGGAAGCGTTGGCTCAGCGACGATTTGCATAGTCTCATGCTATTGGCTGGGAGAGCGGCGCGGCAGCCAATGGCTCGCAGCAGTGTTTCCAGCGCGGCTTGGGTGATGTAATGGAATCCTGGCTGGCACTGCGGGCTCCCAGCGGACCGCGCGGTGACGTAGCGGCTTCCCCGGCCGCACCCGGCGCGCAGGTCCCGGCGCAGCCAGGGCAGCTGGGGCATGGCCCTGCCCGGGCTCGGCGCTGCTGCGGGGACCGCCGCGTTCCTTCCGGCGCGGTGTTCCGGTGGCGGGTCCCGGGGAGGAGGGCTCGAGCCAGATCCGGAGTCGGGCTAGGTGACAGAAATCTGGAACCTGACACCGGAGGATGACCGAGCTCCTGTCCCTCTGGTAGTGCGCGGCTCTGCAACATTTGCAGACAGCATGGAGTTTGATTTTGTAACTCTGTAGTTGCAGAGGATTTTGATGTGTTTTTAATCAAGAGGCCTGGCTTTGATTTGTGGGAAATCTTGCATTAACTTCCTCCATTTCCGGCCTGGTGACCTGGGCCACTTTCTCACGTTGGCCCGGATGATCCTCAGTGGCAGCAACAACAACAAAAGGACAACGAATGTGGAAACACTTGAAGAAACGCTGGAAGGGGAGGGAAGATGCTCTCTGCTCCCACTGCTCCCACCCCCATTCCAGTAGCTTTTTTTTTTCTTTTTTCGTTTTGTGGCTTTTTTTCAAGACAGGGGTTCACTGTGTAGCTCTGGCTGTCCAGGAACTCAGTCTGTGGACCTTTTACTGGCCTTTAACTCCCAGAGATCTGCCTGCCAGTGGTCTTTTTGAACCCTGGGATACCCCCTGGGAAACTCTCTACGTATCCCCATTTTGTATGTTTGTCCCTGAGTGTATGCTTAAACCTGGAGAGAGGTGGGGGACACCCCAGCCAAGTGGTTCTTGATCCTCAGGCTGAGGAAGGGACCTATGAAGGGAATTCCCCTTTCGAGTCCCTGTGAATTCTGGGTAAGACCTAGGCAGGGGAGTCCCTTCTGGGCCTAGCAGGTTAGTTAACCCCTCCACATCCTCTCACCCAGGCACGGAGGAAGTGAGGTGATGACTCCCCAGCTATGGGCGACTGAATCTGGGCCACCAAATGCGGTAGATGGCCTTGGGTCTAGTGGCACCGTGGCTTAGTGTTTTTCCACCCTTGGGACCTTCATCCTGTCCCTGTCTCATACCTTGAAATTTGGGACAGCCTAACCTCCATGGGTGTTCTCCGTTTCTAGGTCTGTCTTTTCCATACTGTACTCCACATTCTCTTCCTCCAGGGTGGCCCTGGGATGACAGGCCTCAAGTGGTGAGGCCTGCTTGTCCCCAGCTGCAGTGATAGCAAAGACTAGGGGACACTACTGGGGACACTATGGTAGACAGTGCTTTCTGGGAGTTAGAAAACCAGGCTGTGGGACTGTTTGGCCACTGGCTATCAGCTAAGGGAACCACAGTGAGGCTATTTTTGGGATATCTGTTACAACACTAAGAGGTCACATTGCCCTATCTACACGCCCCTTCCCCCAAATCAGCAAATAAACACTTTTGGGCAAAGCTAAGCCAGGCGCTTTGCAGGGACAGCTCCAAGACTTCTAGCCCTGGCCCTCTCAGGTCTCCCTGAATGGAAATGGCAGACCTGCCACTGTCTCTACCCTCCTGCTATGTGGTTTATGTCTGTTTCATAGACACTGTCCCCATGATGGTGCCAGGAAACAAGTGTGGTGCCATGCTGTGCCTCCAAGGAGGAGCCAGGAGCTCAGAGGCCAGATACTCACTCCTTTCAAGTTCCACATCTGGAGAGAACTGGAAGCTGTAGGCCAGGGAGTCCGACTCCTGGGGAAGAGCAAGGAGAGCTAAGTCTGGGTGTCCTCCATGTCCAGGGGGTGCCCTCTGTGTCCAGGAGTGCTCTGTGTCCAGAGATGCCGTCCATGTCCAGGAGGTTCCCTCTGTGTCCATGGGGTGTCCTCCATGTCCGGGGGTGCTCTCTATGTCCAGGGGGTACCCTCTGTGTCCAGGGGTGCTATCTGTGTCCAGAGATGCCCTCCATGTCCAGGGGATGCTCTTTATGTCCAGAGGTGCCCTCCATTTCCAGGGGTGCCCTCTGTGCCCAGGAAGTACCCTCTGAGTCCAGGGATGCCCTCTGTGTCCAGGGGTGTTCTCCATGAGTCCAGGGGGCAGCATCTGTGAACAGGAGGTCCCTCTGTGTCCAGGGGTGTTTTCCATGAGTGCAGCGGGCAGCATCTGTGAACAGGAGGTCCCTCTGTGTCCAGGGGTGCTCTCCATGAGTGCAGGGGGCAGCATCTGTGAACAGGAAGTCCCTCTGTGTCCAGGATTCCCCCACAGCTGCTCAGATCTCTCAGTGACCCGTGCCTATCACATGCCACTTGGACCTCAGCCAATCTCTTCAAGCCATCCAAGAGGGTTAGCACTTCCCGTTTTGCTATCTGCTTTATTTTATTATAATAGAGTAGATAATTGAGGCAGGTTGGGGTAAGATTATTTATAGAGAGACCTCTGTGGGCTGGAAAGCCTCCATGGAAAAACTGCTAGCAGCATTTTTTTCCATTCCTGTCTAAATAAATGTACTTCTCCTACACTGGCAAATATTTTAAAATGTATTTTCAAAAAGACTTGTGGAAAAATAAAAAGAGGGAACAGGGCAGTTTCTTCTTTCCAAAGCCTATCAGGAGGGGGCTGCTAGGGCAGGGGCTCACTCAGGGCCCCTGTTGTGACTGGGTTCCTTTGTCTGCAGACGGATATAGTGTTGAGTGTGGGAAAAACAGCACTGACGGGATTCTTAGCTAAACCAGAGGTTCTAGGCTGTGAAGCAGGAGAGAAAAGGGCTCTGGGGTTTCCAGACAGTAGGGCAGATCCAGAGAAGGACTTCTGCGGGTGGGAGAAGAATATGACTCTGGAAGTGATTGCTTTGGAGTTTGGGGCCTCCTAAAGAAACCTCTGGATGCAGAAGGGATTCTTGACCACATGGGTCCTGACTAGCGGCTGGTGGAACAGCACAAAGAAGGATCCTTATGGACTCAAATGGGTCCTCACTAGTCACCTCCCAGTCGAGCAGGCTAGGGGCAGAGACACCCCTTAGCTATCCTTAGGTTGGCCGTTTTGGCCTGAGGCTTTGCTGTGTAACAGTTTCCTCCGAGACTGAAACACTTCATCTTACAGAGTCAGATCATTAAGTAGAAAGGAAACCAACTCAAAATAGCTTCAGGAAATCCCTAAAACTGACCAGATTCTCTAGGCCCCTCTCTGCCAGAGCAAACAATAAAAGCTGAGAGTCACTCTCAGGGGGGTGGAGCTGAGCTCCCAAGAAGAGTCTCAAACAGGAGCTGAACTGCAAAGCAGACTCTGAGAGGGAAGAAGCAGAAGTCGTTCAGTCTGGAAAGTCTAGACAACTGAGGCACCAGCAAAGGGCGCTCCAACCTGCTGAGCTGCCTGCAGGCTGTGCACTGTGCTCCAGGTCCCCAGTTTTGGGAGCTGTCACCCATGTTAGGCTAGGCCTTGGTGACACAGCTGTCTTTGAATTATTTCTGTTCCTGTAAGTAACTCCACACCTATAAAACTCACTGGTTCACCTAGTTGGGCTTCAGTGGTCTGTGTTCTTTGGTCTGTCTTGTGATCCCTGTCTGGGTGTGTAGACTGTGGATTCTGTCTCCTCAGGAAAAGGTTTGTCACACAATATACTTGGCACCTGAAGAGGGACACAACAGAACCAAAGATGAGTTAGGAGAAAGTGAGCACCTAGCTCTGTGTCTGGGTAGCAAGGCATGCAACTGAGGCTGAGAAGCCTGAGCAGGGAGTATCTGCTAAGGAGGTTCCGGCAGAGCCACCCTTCCTCTGTGCATGCTAGCGTGCCTTTGTGCACGCTAGACACAACTGCTAAGAAACAGTTGCATGGCTCTTGCTCCAGATAGTGAGACATGCAGCCAAATCTGAGCCGTCAGGATTAGGAATGTCTGTGGGAGGAACTGCAGCATGGCAGTCTGCACCTGTGTAGTACGGGTCGCATGTCTGCTTGATGAGCGGGGGCCACCCTGTGCTTATGGAGATGCCCCGAGAAAGTTAAAGGTCAAGAGGAAATTTTGTAGTCTTTGAGATTAGCATACAAGAGTGGAGACTGTTGGCAAGCGGTGGCAGAGGTTGTGTGTAGGCAGAAACGCATCTGAGGTGACATGGTGGCCAAACAGAAGCTTGTTTGTGTAAAGGGGCAATTGCGACAAGAAAGGGAGGTGGAGCTAGCATCCTCCATGTTAACCTCAGATTTGGTTACTAAATGAAATAAACAAGAAGATGAGGTACAGGTGATAAAAAGCCATAGGAAATGCTCTTCAAGCCCAACCTTTTATAGAAAATGAGGGAAAATCTCTGTGAAATCTAGCATGCAGGGCATTAACCATGGTCCAATGCAAGAAAATAGTGTGATGAAGAAATACTCAGGCCTGGAGCTGCTGAAATTAAGAAAGACTTTTAACAAGCAAGGAAAGAGCCTGTCTCAGGCTGGCTCTGAGGCCGTGGGACATGGGAATGGACGGGATCAGTCTGAGTGTGGCTTTAGGAACACTGAGTGATGTGACTTCCATCTCCCCTTAAGGCCAAGGCTGCATGACCTGCCACAGTGTGATGGAAGTCAGTCTCTGATGGATACTTGGTTATCTCAGTCTAAAGTCCCCGTAACCATCAGGGGCTGGAGGACCGTAGAGGAGGCGTAGATGCTACTGAGAGAAGGAGGACTAAGAAAGGTCATGCTAGAACCCTAGTTCTCCGGGCCAGATAGATCTGTGATCACAGAAGAGTTAGAGACAAGCTGGCCCAGCAGGGACCTCAAGGCTGGCGTGGACTTCAGTGACTTTGCTGAGCCCTTGGAGGGGCAAGATCTTTACGAAGTAGAAAAGGCGTTGGCAGACCGCAGTAACTTAGACCGTTATGTAAAGAGAGTTCTTAAAGTGAGACAGCAACCTAGCGGAGGGAGTAAAAAGGGAAAGTGAAGGAAAAGGTCTCACTGCATAGCTTGGGAAATGTGCCAAGATAGTGACAAGCTGGAGATCCGAAGAAAAAATTGCTAAAGACCAAATGGTGTGCTGAGGGACGTCTGGGTGGCTGTAAAGTCTGAGAGCAGTTCAGGGACACTGTGATAGAACAGTAATGGTGAAGATGATCAAGTCTGACCCACACTTCCCTCCAGCAAAAGGTCATACTAGGGTATAGATATTTGCCCAGCCCGGAACTTTCCCTACGGCCAGGTATGGTTGATGGAGAGGCAACAGCTACAGTGACATCCACAGTGCCAATCCAGGGAGCCTGCAGGTGCCGCTGGGAGGGCTGGTGCTCCCCACTCCTCGGCCCTGAGTAGGTGTGAGAAAATTAAGGCAGGTCCACTGAGTTCATCAGGTGTGAAGAAATGTAGGGAGACTCCATGGAAGAGCTT
Source organism: Alexandromys fortis (assembly GCF_014885135.2). Lineage (NCBI taxonomy): Eukaryota > Metazoa > Chordata > Mammalia > Rodentia > Cricetidae > Alexandromys > Alexandromys fortis. The sequence continues at coordinate 2,159,230 of NW_026068089.1, forward strand.
CAGGATATGGAATGATTAAAGATTACAGGGAGCTAATTAAGTCTGTGCCTCCGATCCATGCTCCATTCGCAACCTTGATCTGTGGAGGAAGCAACGGATACAATGGACGGAACCTCCCATGCTGTGTCAGACCTTGCTTGTGTTGGGCTTTACTGTCTTAGTTGCGAATCACTTGACAGCAAGACAGGAACAGCAGACTTTCGGATTACTTGGCCAAGGCTATCTTTGTAATAACCCCACCCACAGGCAGTTTGACAGGCACATCACATCTATTTAGTTTGTTATGAGATGGGGGTTTGGGGTGTTGTCTTCTCCTGCCCATTTCTCGCAAATGTTTTGTTATATATATAATGGAATACCTTTGGGTATTTGCATATTTGGAAAACCATTGGAGAAACAGTCGGTTATGGTTGGTACTTCTGTCCACTTTACAATCCTACTGGGGCTGGGTTAATTGAAAGAAAAAAATTCAAAAGGACATTCCCAGAGGCCATTGGTTATTAAATGAAAACCCCGGTGCCGGGGTGGGCTACCTTCCTATGTGTTGTTGGCTAGGGAAACCCCGCAGGCCCCACAAACCGTAAAGGCTGTTGTTACTGCTGTTGGTTGTAGGCCAGGGCTCAACAGTAGCTATTGCTGCAGACACCGTATGGACCCGCTTTGACTGTAGGACATGGAGAAATCGAACTGGGACTGAACTGGGAACTCCCAGCGTGCTGGCTGGCTTTCTTCATGTCTGAAGGGCCATGCAGGCTGCTGGTGGGAACTGTCACTGACATTCCTGCTTGGCTGTCAACCCTGCACGCTAAAATACTGACATGCCAGGCAGGATATTCCTGCTTGTGCAATAGCGGCTTGGCTATCATGAATAAGACCAGTAGCCTTCCAGTTGGATTTCAGGCCGTCTCCCCAAGGGAGTGTTCACATCTAGTACCAAATCTAGGACACAAACCTGTAGCTGGGGAGGTCGTATGTTCCAATAGGAAACAACTTCTATGGTTTTACTAGATGGTTGGGATATGCCGGCCAAATTGCCTCTGTGTGTTTAGGCCCATAGATCCCTTGTTCTCGACCTCAACCCCTAACCACTGTGAAGCTCTGTGAACAGACTTATTTCAGCATGTGGCCTGTTTTTTAGCCATCTGTAGTCACCCTCCGAGGCTCGGGATCCTTGCAGAAGAGGGGGCAGAAAGAACTAGGAACTGTAGGGAGGGGTGGGGTGTTGTGTAACACTTTCCTCTGAGACAGAAACATTCTCCTGCAGGGAAGCTCTTTAATTAGGAAGGGAAACTACTCAAAATAGCTTCAGGAAGTCCCTGAAACAGACCAGATCCAACAGGACTCTCCCTGCCCCAGTAAACAAGAAAAGCTCAGAGGAAGTGAAGCTGAGGTCCCAAGACTCACACTAGGCAAACTGTAAAGAAGACGGCAGAGCAGCTTCCAAGAGAGGTTTAGACCAGCTGAGGCTCCTGGAAAAGACACTCCACCCTGTGGAGCTGTCTGCAGGCTGTGCAGTGTGCTCCAGGTTCCCAGCTTGTGAGCTGTCATCCTTGTCAGGGTGGGCTTTGGTGATGCAGCTTTCTTTGGGTCACTTCTGCCTCTGTAAACAATCTTTGTTATGGTTTTGGTCCCTGGTCCTTTTAAGAGACAAGTCACGCCCATTCCCTCCCCCATCCACTGAGGCAGGCTGATCTTCAGCTTCCTGCCTGAGCTCTCTCTCTTTTCCATCTTCCTTTCGGAGAGGCAGCTTCGCTTCTGCCTCTCTCCCCACTTTTCCGCTTCCCCCTTCTCTGTCTCTATCTCCTCCTCTCTCTATCTCTCTCTGTCCCCCCTTCACCCTTCCTCCTCCATAACCCCCTGAATAAATATTCAACCTCACCCTGCATGTCGTGTCTATCCATGTCTCTGTCTCCTGCCCGCCCACCATGTGTCTCCCTGCCTGGGACCAGCCACTGCTAGGGGACCGGCAGCTGTCTCTGCCTGGGACTGCCTGCCACCACATGGCCCCGCTACCACCATTTGGGACCTACAGCATTTCTGCTGCCTACTGCCGCCGGGGATCTTGAAGCAATTTTTAAAAAATTATAAAAACCTTAATAAAACTCACTGTTTCACCAAGTTAGACTGGCGGTAACTGTACCTTGGTCTGTCTTGTGTTTCTTATCTGTACTGAGTAGATGTGTGTTTTATGTCTCCCCAGGAAAAGTCTTGTCACACAAAAGGCTTCCTGTGTAGCAGCTTGCTCAGGACAGGTAGTCCTTTCATTTTCAGAGGCCTTGGACCACCTTGGAGTCCTCATCCTGAAGGCCTTGCTGGGAGGACTGTGCTTAGAGATAGAAGACAGTCACACTGAACCACACAATCCACAGAAGAGCGGGGAAAACCGAAACCGGGGTGCCTACTGTGTGCCAGACAGCTGCTGGGGTCAGGTCACTACAAAAGGTGGCTAAAGGCTAGAGGCTCAGAAGGTTAGGGGTGTTGTCCAAGGTCACCCAAGCATATGGAGTAGCAGGATTAGTGAATGCCCCTGCCTCAGAAAGTAGTTTTTCAGGAGACATTTCACAGTCTCAGAAGTCCTCTTTGTTAGCTGCCTTCTCCGGGGGAAGCCCTATACCCTGCTACCTAGGTTCCTTGCCTTTGGTGTGTTATACAGCCCCGAGGCTGAGAGACTCATGTCACCCTGGGGTGCCCACAGGCTCAGAGGTAGGCCGGGGTCCTGACCTCTCAAGCGGCCTAATTGCTGTGTGACTTTGGGTCGCAGCCAAGCCCCTCTGAGGCCTCACTTTTTCCACCTAGTGCTCAGGGGAAGTCCCGGGTAGATTTATTCAAGAGTTGAATGTCGGGGTGGTGTCCGGGAGGCCCAGAGAGGGCTCACCTGGAAACAGCAACCCCACCCTGGCCCCAGGCGGGGCACGTTATGTAACAGGGTGTGCGGCGGGAGAGCTTTGGGAGGGGGGGGCGAGGGGCGGGACGCTCCCGGCTATTCCGGGAGCCGCTATTTTTAGCCCATTGATGAGGCTGCGTCGGCCGCCGCCGCCGGGATTCCGGAGACGTCAATGGGCGCGCGTCACGGTCCCCGCCCGGCCGCTCGCCGGGGGAGGAGTTGGGGGCGGGGGGCGCGGGCGCGGCCGGAACCGCGGGCGGGGGCGCCCGGCGCGGCGGGAGCGGGAGGCGGCGGCGGCCTGGCATGGGCGACCCTGCGGGCCCGAGCGGGGCGCGAGCCCGGAAGGCGCGGGCGGAGACGCGAGCGCAGCCCGTAGGGCCAGGTGAGGGGCCGGGACGGCGGGGACCTGCGTTTGCCGAGCCGCGGGTCCGCGCGGTCCTCTCCTGCACGCCCCGGTTGCGGCTGGGAGGGCGGGCGGCGCTGGACGCGGTTAGACCCGAGGAATGCCTCCATGCCCCGGTCTGCGGGAGCCCGAAGCCCAAGTCACCCGACCCGGGAGGCGCCACCAAGCTCGGGGAGTCTATTCGGCCTTGGGGACAGCGGTGGCTCTAGAGGGTGGTCTGCGTGGATGCAGGGCTCAGTTATCTTACTTGGACACATTCCCTCCTCCCGCGTCCGTTTTTTTGTTTTGTTTTGTTTTGTTTTGTTTTTGGATAAGTGATCCGAGGGACTAGAGGTGCTTTCGTGGAAAATTGGGACCTGGGTTTGGATCTAGTGTGATGGGCATGCTCTCTGGTCGGCAGGTTCCTAAATGGTGCTGATGGACCAGAGACTCCTGCACTGGGGCATCACAACCAAGGGAAATGTTGGTATCAGTGACTTGGGCGAGACTTGACAGGAAGCCAGCTGTCATTGTGGTGACCCAGAGCTAAGAAGAATGACAGTGTACTGTGCTGTAGGTCATGATTTTCAATGATGGTTTTTGCTGGGCAAAGATTGCTTACACCAATGAGGTGAATGGCTCTAATAAAAAATGGTGAGCCCTTGTCAGCTCAGGAGTTCAGGCCAGGTGCTCACCTTTGCAGTCACACAGCCTCACACCTGCTCCTTGGGAGGTTCCAGATGCACAGGTCTAAGTAGCCAGACAGAGGGGATGGATGCCTGACCACTGCTCCCAGAACTGAGGACCTGGGTTCTAACCACAGCTTTGCCGGTTCCAAGATGTATGACCAGGAACAAATTTCTTAACCTTTTTAAAGGGTCTGGTCTTTCTCAGTGCAAAATAAAAACAACCCCTTTCTTGTAGTACTGTGAGGCCGCATTGAGAAAATGCCGGAAAAAGTCTTAGCCGTTGCTTTTATTTTGTGCCCGTTGCCCTGTGTGGAGCTGTGTCCAGGTCCATGGGCTTCAGGAGGCCTGCCGTCCGTGCCTCGTGCAAGTGAAGACTTTAGTTAAGAAAACATTCAAATACATCATAGGAAGGACTAGCAGATTCCTGGTGGTCCAGGGAGGGGCTGCCTAGCCCCAGAAGTAAGAACTTCTGATTCAAAATTGTGATTCAACTAAAAGCAAGACTCACGTTTCTTTAGGATCTGTTCCCAAATGGAGCTAGAATGTTCCCCTCACCTGCCTGACTTTCCTCAGGTGACTTTTCCCCGCCACAGGCCCCCGCACCTGTTCATCTATTTTACAGTGAATGCTGTGGTTCTGGACTGACAGCATTGTTTTATAGTCAGGGAGACAGGTGACAGACAGGTGGGAGGTCAGCATCGTCCTGTGTCTGGTGAAGACAGGTTAGTGAGGGGGCAGGGCCCTAGGTATAGGTCTTTGAGGAAGTTAGGTGGAGTGGAAACCTGGTGCCTGGGAGGAAGCAGATAGACAATGTGGGACAGTAAGTTCCCCGGTGGAGGAACAGCCAATGCCAAGGCCGTGGGTGGTGAAAGGAAGCCCACGTGACTGGAGCACCGGAGGGCTGAGTGAGGAGTTGGAGCTGGTATGGAAGCTGACTGTTGTGTGTCTGCCCCTTCAGAGACTTCCTTCCCCTCTTTTGAGCTGCCCCAGCCTTGGTTTTGCTCTCAGCATGGGGCTTGTAACTGATTCAGTCCTGCGTTTGTAGCTGGGCCCAGGGTGTTGGCTTGCCCAAGATCTAGACCTCAAGGGCACCTGGGTCTTCCCCTGCGCTGGGCACACTGCCTCACTCACAGTACTTAGGAACGCTGACTATGTGACTGTTAGGAGGGCATTTTGGTCTAGGAGATGGGATAAGGCACCTGTTCATTAGAGCTGTGAGTCAACTTCTAGGTGTAAGGTGCCAGGCTCTGGTCCCTCTGTCAACAAGAGAAAGAAGAGGGGACTCAGTCCACCCTGTGATGACAGACAGGTAGCTCTGTCTTGTTTCTGCTGCATGCGAGGGCAACAGCACCGTCTGCCTGGGAAACATATTTGCTCTTTGCTTGTGTGTGTGTGTGTTTGTGTGTGTGTGTGTGAGAGTGTATGTGTGTGTGTGTGTGAGAGTGAGAGAGGGGGGGGGTGGTAAACAATCAAATCCAGGGCTCTGTGCCTGCTAGAAAGGTGCTTTAACACAGCTGGAAGTTCTTTGATGGAAAATTTGGGCATCTCAGCCACAGGAGTGTCCCTTAGTTGGTGACCTTGGGGCAGAGGTCAGGAGCCTGTGACCCACCCTTGGGCCTTCCCCTATCTCGGTTCTTCCACCTACTATTGTGGAAATATCTACTTCTCTTTTCCCAGCCCTCTGGCCTGCAACACGGCTGTGAAGACTTTACACTGCTCTCACCCTGGGCTCTAGAGGGAAAGATGAGGATGCCCAGTGGGAGGAGGGAGTGGGGAGGTATGGCCAGAGTGAATAGCCAGTGCTAGGGAGCTAGAAAGTCCAGGGCTGGGCTACACCGCTGTGTTCTACTCTGGGAGCCCAGGCTAGGTGCCCGGAAGTGTCTAGGAAGGAGCCAAATGTCTGGAGTTAATCTTTTCTTTTCCTTTTCTTCTTTTTTCTCTTCTGTCTTCTTCCACCCCTTCACTTCCTCCTCCTCCCCTTCTTCCAGTTCTTGTTTCCTATGCTGGGGTTGAACCTAGGACCTTGCCTTTGCCAGGCAAGCCTTTACCATTCTCTTCATCCATTCTGTTTTGAGATGGGTTCTCACCGAGTTGCCCAGAGTGGCCTTCAGCTCCTTCTGTAGTCCAGGCAGGTCCTGAGGTTGTAATCTTCCTGTGTTAGTCTCCTGACAAACTGGGGTTACAGGATGCATTAAGAGGCTTGTCTTGGGGGCTGACTTCTCTGTATGTGCTCATGTTAAGACTTCCAGGGAGGATGCATAGCAGTGTGTGTGCTTGGATCTGTTTTCTGAGTCAGGTCTCACTGTGTCTGTCGCCTTGGCTAGCCTGGAACTCACAGGGAACCCCCTTGCTGCTGCCACCCAACTTGCCCTGGTATAAATCCCTAGATTTTAAACCTCATTACAGCTGCCGGTTTAAGAGATGCATGCCAATTAGACACGGGCATTTCTTCACTGAGAAAGGAGAAGCAGGAAGAGACTGACACATTTGCTGAGGGACTGATGTTCTGGAGCTACGGTTTGAATCTAGGTACCTGGTACCCTTCACCTCACTTCTAGAAGTTGGCCTTCCTGATTAGGAACTGGGTTCCCATTCTAGGAATTCCTTGCTTAGGTTAGGAGTGTGGGTTCCTTGAGACCAGGGAAACTCAGAGAGTCTTACCTTCTGGGTACCCCTAGGCTCTGGGGCTGAGCTGGAGCCCTGGAATGAGAGAGAGGTGCTTTGCCTGTCCTTGCAGGCACTTTCTCTCTGGTACCCATCTGGTACCCATCCTTGTGTTCCCAGGGACTTCAGGTAAGAATAGCAGGAAGCAGTGGTATAGAGGCAAGGCAGCATGCCTTCTTGATTCTGAGATACCCAGATGTTGTTCATACATCCTGGCCACCTCCATGTCCTTCGTGTCCTTGCCTAGATTGTCTTGTCCTTTTGGGACCTGGGTCCTGCCCATATTCTGACTCTTAGTTTCCCCAGCTATGTTGTTTCAGGAGCATGTCCTTAAAGGCTGTTTGCTTCTCACTTCATGCTAATTCCCTCCATAGGCCACCATGGACAGAGGCCAGTCCCTGCCCCTCCCTGGTGACTCGGCTGCATCCCTGCGCCCCCTGAAGGCTGAGGGGATGGTGAGTGTTGGCAAAGTCCTGTTGGCCCATCCAGAATGGTAAGTACTGCTGCTGTCCTTGGTGCCCTCCTTAGGCCCTTGAGCAGTGGGGTAGGATGGTGGCAGAAGTGGGTGCAGGGCTGCCTGGAGAGGATGTGGTCTAGGGGGCTGGAGGGGGAAGCCCTGCCGAGGCGGCAGGCAAGCGAGGTTGCTGAGCATGGGAACATCTGATTTCTTCAGAGGTGGGGTGATGCGGGGGTGGGGACGGGGAAGCCTTATGTTCTTAACAGCTTAGGCTGGGAGCTCTGGTCCAGGGCTCATGGGTGGATAGGGAGGAGGTGGCAGCTGCTCTCAGGGCAGCCTGTGCATGCTTCCAGGAAGCTGAAGGGTTGGGTGGGTAGCTGAGGGCTGGGAGCACAGCAAGGGCATGTGGGTTTGGGGGTTGGCCTGTTTCCAGGGTGTGGGTACTGCACCAGGGAGGTACAGGGCCTGAACTATACCTGCCAAGCATGGGACCACCCCTGTCACCATGGCGTTATTCACCCAATATTCTTGAGAAGGAAAATCCCAAACCTGTGGCCATCCCCAAGATGTGTTCTTAGCCATCTGATTTGCCCTTCCACTTTGAGAGAGTTGCAGAGGATGTGACTTCTCATGGCCCCCTGCAAGGAGGGAGACAGTGAAACCAAGAATCCAGAGACTGGCTGGTAGCGGAAGACAGCCTTCTGCAGATGGGTTTTTTTACAGGGCCCCTGAGACCCAAGGCACTGGGATGAGGCTAAGGGAACCCAAGATTTGGTCACCATGCCTCGGGGAGCTAGAATTCAACTTGGTGACCTGGCGACCCTGGACATAGACCTGGTACTCTCTCCCTCTTTCCTTGGCACATGGGGCCATGTTCAAGCAACAGTCCTTCAGGTGTGGGAGATTCTAGAGCAGAGGTCTCAACCTTCCTAAGACTGTGATCCCTTAGTATAGCTCATGTTGTGCTGACCCCAAATGTGAAATGATCTTTGTTGCTACTTCATCACTAAATTTGCTACTGTCATGAATCGTAATGCAAACATTTATGGTTTTTTTTTATAATTTATTTTTACTTTATATGTATTGGTGTTTTTCCTGCACATATCTCTGTGTGAGGGTCCCCTGGAATTGAAGTTACAGACAGTTGTGAGCTGCCATGTGGGTGCTGGGAATTGAACCCATGTCCTCTGGAAAAACAGCCAGTGCTCTTAACCGCTGAGCCATCTCTCCAGCCCCACATTTGTGTTTTCCAGTGCTCTTAGCTGATCCCTGTGAAAGGTTGTTTGGTCCACAGGTTGAGAACCACTGCTCTAGATGCTTGTAAGGCCACTCATTGGCTCCCTCAGCATCCTCAGCCCTGTTGCTTTACGCAGAGCTGGTGATTGTGGGGCAGGGTCTTGTGGAGGTAGCTGGAGTAGGAAACCGGGTATGAGGTCAGCCCGGAGGGAAGCAGGGGAGGACTAGGGAAAGGCTCCTGGGAGCTGGGCTGAGTGTGCACCTGGGAATCAGTGTCTTTTTGGCAGTGGGCTCCATAACATCAACTTGGGTTGGGGACAGGGAGAATTACTGTAAGTGGAAGAGGTGTGTAGCCCTGGTCAGCAGAGGAGATCTGGACTCTGGAAGCACGTGAGTCAGGATGGTAACAGGGGCCAGGTGTCTCCCTCCTCTTGGCCCATGTTTCTACCCCCACCTGAACACCCAGCCTTCCCATTGGGGGCAGCATTCTTGTTTGCCCTGTTGTCTAGGTGATGGGAATGAGTGGAACTCCCATGTCAAATACATTGCCAGTGCTGCCCTAAGGGGCTGCCAGCCAGAGCCCTGTGAGTGCTAGAATTGCTAGTCTTGTGACGTGGGCACCTGTTTGCCAGGTCTGGACATGGGCCCAGGGTCATGCTCACTCTGGGGCTCCCGTCAGCTGACTATTCTGGGCTCTTGCTGACCTGGGCCAAAGTCGGTCCCTGAGGCGGCTCTCCCAGTCCCCAGAGGCCAGCTCTGGTTTCTGCTATATAAACAGAAGAGGACACACTGACTTGGGGACAGTTCCCATCCAGAGTCTGCTCTGAAAGTATATGGCCTTAGCTGGGAAGGGCAGGCCGTCACAGTTCCCCACTGGGTTTCTCGAGGCTGTGGAAAGAGCCCCACTAACCCTGGATTCTTCCTTTGTTGTCTGGGGTTGTGAGGACGAGAGCTGGTAAGTTTGAGGAGTGGGGACACTGAGGCACAAAAAAACTGGGCTGTTTGGATTTCCTTTTCCACTCCTCCCATCTTGCCAGATGTTTTCCATTGTGAATGGCATGCTGAGTCCTTTGGCTTTGAGGGGAGGGAAAAGAGGATGACTAAGGATGTTAGACAGTCGTGGAACTGGAGCTGTAGCATGGCCGCACTTGGTGATGGAAATCAGACCTGGAGATACTTCAGGACTGACAGTGGGGACATAGGGGAACGGTTGCCCTCTCCTCCCTCCGAGAGACTGCCCACGGGTTGTCCATGTGGCCTGGTGGAGGCCTCTAGGTTGCTCAAGTAGAGGGGAAATAAAGTGATCTAGATGCCTGCCAGGGGATCTCAGGGTTGTTCTCTGGCTAGGGACCCAGGCTCCCTGTCCTGTTGGGCTATCTCAAGATTACTTTCTGAGTAGGGACCTGTGCTCTCTGTCCTGTAGGAACCGGCCACTGGGCTGAGGGAAGATCTCTTGCCGTTCCCCATCTTGCTCACTTTCCCTGCTGTCTGTCCCATCTGGGAGCTGAGAAGCAGGGTTGTACTGAAGCCAGCTAGCCACAAACATGCTCCCTGGGACCTGGGCCAGAAGCAGCCTCTTACGTGGGAAGCTCCCACACTCTCCTCCTCCTTCAAGTTTCCCCTTCTGGACAGGGTCTCTAACTGAATCCAGAGCCTACACTAAAAATACTTTAACAATAGGAAAGTGTGGCGGCCTTCCCTGCTCCTTATCAGGGAGGCTTTATTTTGAATTTGGCTTTGTGCTGAGGAGGTTGGGTGGGGAGGAGACCTTGGGTAGGGCTAAGGAAATTTGGTGGGTGTAGTAATCCTGGCGGGACACCCTCCCAGGTGGAGGACTGGATGGTAAAGATGCCCCCAAAGAGCCTGTTAGGGGGACAAATGAGGCAGCTTTTCTTGAGGACTTTGACCTCCTCGGTGCTTTCCTGCTCAGGCTGCCAGTCCTTGTTGAGGTCTAACCTTCTTCCTGTATACTGTGTATTAATTTCTTCAGCCTGGGAGGTAGATGGGGTAGAAAAATCACAGGATTGCAGGCTTCTGTGACCAGTTTGCCGCCTCCCGCCAGTGTTAATCTAGCTGCATTCCTCAGTGAGCTTCTTGCGTTGCTCCTGTTTTCTCTCAGCCCCTCAGAGGGGAGGCGCTACTGTTTAGTTCTCAGAGAGGGAGACTGTAACCCTGGTCCCTGTCTGTCCCTTGCCACTCTCTGCTACAGATTTCTGACATCCAGGTCGAGTGCTCTGTTTGGGTGTTCAGCTTTTCCCTCCAGTGAACTGAATTCCCCACCCATGGAACTTACAGTGTTCACATGGGAAATGATTTCCAAGGGGCCAAGGGACTTGTCCAGGTTTCACTACAAGGAGATTTGCTGGCTTGGAGCTCTTCCAGAGCTTGCCTGTATTTGAGGGAGTCGGGTGCATGCTTTATGGGCTAACCTGGGAACTCAAACTGGAAACCTGTTTTGTGGGGGAGCAAAAATCTCTGGGCACTGCAGGGCCTGGAGAAGGACCAGGGGATGAGAGTTAGAAACCTGGTCTTGATCTTTCACCGAGGTTCCCAGAGCTGCCATGGGAAGCCCCTGGGGCAGCAGGTAACGGTGCCCGCTGCTAGGGCAGGAAGTGGAAGTGGCCTGGTCCTGGCAGCATGGGGCTGAGCAGGGGAAGCTCCTGGGGCCACTTCTCAGTGGGAGGAAACAAATTACTTGACCCACCCATGGGAAGAGCTTGGAGGCTGTGGGTGGGGACAGTCTTAGTAAAAGTGGGGGAGGTTCCTGCCCTCCACATTACAGGGTGGGGCCCAGTCCAAGGGGCATAGGGCATCGTGGGAAAGGGCTGTGTGAGTCGGGTCCCACTTCCCCTATTCCCTGTTTACCCAACTGAGGAATGGTGGTGGACGTTGCTAGCTCAGGCCACTTAGTGATGGAGAGTAAAGGCCATAAAAGAAAAGGCCTCTGCAAGGGGAGGCGGCCATCACCTTTGTGTTGCTCACACATAGGCGGGGATAGAGCTGAGCTTGAGTCTGTAATTCCCTATCATACTGTTTCTTCCCCCTCACCTGCTTTTTTTATTTTTTTTATTTTATTTTATTTTTTTTTTTTTTGAGGCTGAGCCTGAGTATTGTACCAGGTTAAACCTGAACTCTCGGGGCTCCTGCCTCCGAGCTAGGAATACAGTGCTTTTCTAGTGTCATTATGGTTCAGCTCCTCGTGACTCCTTGTGTAACCTTGATAGAACAAATGTCTAATGAGAAACAGCTGCTGTGATTTCAGAAACATACACTTGAATGATCTTGAACTCCGTCAAATCCAGCTGCATCTGCACCCACTTACACCAGTGGTCTCCACCTTCTGAATGCCATGGTGACCCCCCCACCATAAAATTATTCTTGTTACTACTTCATAACTGTAATTTGGCTACTGTTAAGAATTGTAATGTAAATATCTGTATTTTCTGACCCATGTGAAATGACTGTTCTACCCCCAGAGGGGTCATGACCCCATAGGTTAAGAACCGCTATCATAGGGTAAAAGCTTGGGAATGTAGTCTGATGACCTCTCTAGAGCCAACACAATTGGGGCACAGTCATCCAAATCAGGAACTGGCATGCTTCCAGCCCCATCACGGACTCCTATGGAGACACCTGTAACAGACTGTGGCCATAACTGCCTCTGTGGTGGGTGTACAGGAATCCAGGTCAAGGCAGTGTGGTCAGCAAGAGCATGGAACAGGAGTTGGAGGAATCTGTTTATAAAATGGATGATTTCAAGCTCAGTCAGGATGGGCAGGAAGAGGCTAAATGGGTGGATTTGGGTTTGGTATCTTAGCCCAAGGTCTGGCCCTTTTTAGTATCTTGTTTCTGGGCCTGCCTCCCTACACTAGTGGGAAAAGACTTATTGGGAGTCAGAGGCCAGACAGGACTCCAGCAGTGGCTGAGCTAGCACCGCAGGGACGGCTGCTCCCAGGAATCAGCTGAAGGGCTTCGTAGGGCTGGGTGCTGGTGTGTATTGGCAGGGTGGGCCCTGCCGTGGGCCTGACTGCAGCACTGGCTTTTGTCTGCAGACTGTTACCTCTCCTCCCTACCCTCCATGGGTTGCAGGTGTTCGTCTCTAGTTTTGGACATAGCTCCCAGCATTACTCATTTCTCCTACCTCCAGTGAACAGTTGATCCTGGTGTGAGTCCTGAAGACAAGACTTGGTGCTCCTTTGAGAGGTTTCTGTCTCGTCTGGAACCAGGTTTGCTCTAGGTCTCCTAGAGATTACATCAGTCATGAACCTACTTCCACTTCTCGCAGAGCCCTAGGCTTCTCTTCTTGAGCAGCCTCTAAGCCTTTTTGCCTTTCTTCTCTCTGGGCTAGGCTGCATGCATCATCGCTCTGGTACCTGCATGGGTGGCCCCCGCTATGACTCCCTAGAGGAGCTTGTTCTCCTTACTGATGACTTGGAGTGGAGTGAGTTCAGATCTCTAGCATCACACTTCCACACAGCGGCTGTAGTTTCTTACTGTCCTCCAGCTTTGGGGCAGCAAGAGGGCAGTCTACAGTGTGCGGTGGCTCGAGGGGCTGGCCTGGGTGGCGGTGCAGTGTGGAGGTATCCATAGCGAGTTCCCTGGTGCTTACCTGTCAGCTTCTACAGGGTGGTCTGTGCCACTTTGTGCAAAGGCAAAATGGTGGGGAGGGAGGAGAACGCTGGAACTCAAGTTGGAGCTAAGACTGGGCCTCAGCACACCCTGGTGAAGACAAGACAGTGCACCTGCTGCTGCTGGCGGGTACTAAAGCCATTTTGGAAGTAGAGGGAGGCATCCAGGGTTGGGTGGAGAGAGCAGGTGGGGAGCAGGGGACACAACCAGAGCAGGCGTGCGGCTCCTCCTTGAACCCCTGGATCCTTCCGCGTTCCACGTCCCTCTCACACTTCAACTTCCACCAAGCGGCCTAACAGCTCTTTGGAAGGTGGCTTGACAAAGTTCGGAGCTGTAGACTCAGTAACAGCAAGACTGCATGTTGTCTTGGGGGTTCTGGTAACTTCTGGTCAGGCTGTCGAATGACACCAGCAGTGTATGAAGGCTGCTCCGTATGTAGTGAAGACTGAGAAGGAAGCGACGGGCTGGTTAGGGAGGTCTTTTCTGGAGAGGGGATGGAATCCAGGTTACAAATGCCAGGCAAACATTCTAGCACCGAGCTACACCCTCAGCCCGGTTTTTTAAAAAGGGGTATGGCCAGAAAGGGAGGTCGTTGGGTATTCCCAGTTAAGGCTGCTGTACCAGTGGGCTGGCATTGGTTGTGGTTGGCAGCAGAAATGGCGGGTAGGGACAGACAGATATTTCAAAGAATTCCAGTTGGGGAAAGTTGGAGAATATGCTCTAAACCTCTGAGCCTTCTCTCCAGACTTCTTTGCAGCTTGGGCTGGGCTGGGCACGGGTAAGGTGACACCTGAGCAGAGAAATAGGCTCCAGGTGGCTGCAGCCTGGTCTGCCTGTGAATAAAGTTCTGGAAGGCCCGGCACTGCCAGTGGTAACTAGTTAGAGCCGCTCTCTTCCCTGCTGCCAGAGAAGCAAGGCAGGTGCTTCCACATCAGGACTGGGGCCAGGGAATTGGCAGGAGGGCGTGAAAAGAGCCCCTTGCAGATGGCCCTGGGTTCAACTCCAGTGTGCCACCACCTAGCTGAGTGACCTTGAGCAAATGTCATTATGTCTCTGAGTCTATTTATAAAATGGGGAAGAGTTGGCATGAGTTTGGAGATTTCTCAGGCTCCACCCGGTTCTGAAATTCGGCAATTTCTCAACTAGGGTGCATCCATCCTGCGAAGGGTTAGGGGGGCCACTGGTGAGAAACTACCATCAGTTCGTAGCAGAATCTCTTAGGCCAGAACAAAGCCATGACCTTTGGGAAGAGACTTTGAAAGCCAGATCGTCCATTGCCAGGAGCAAGGCTAGGGTTCTAGTTGCCATTCCTGGGGCCAGAGACCTTGCTGGGCAATACGCGTCAATTGCACAGCATTGCCAGCACTTGAGGTAGGGGCACAGCCCACCTTCCCATCTCCTGGGTGTGTCCCAGAGTTGCTTGCCACAGCTCTGGACTACTCTGGCTGCCGGCAGTGGCAGAGTGACACCCTAGGTGCCCAGGACAGGCTGGGAACGGGGCAAAGGCGGAGCAAAGCCCGGGGTAGAGTGGGCAGGAGGGAGCGGGCGCGGTAGGCACTGGGAGCAGCTGGAGGGGAGGAGATCCTGCTCCGGGGAAGCCCTGCGGGTGCGGCTCAACAACACCCCCTCCTCCCGGTCGGTTATTTCGGACCCCGGGACCCGATCCCGGGTCCGGCTTGGGAGCCTAGCAGGTTTGGAAGCTGCTATATTTAGCCCGCTCAGCGGGCGAGAGGAAAACTATTTATAGATCAAACAATCCGCACTCCCTGCGTCAATGGAACCCCGCGTGCGTCACGCGCACAGACATTCCAGGCCCCCCCTCTTCGCCCCGCCCCCTCGGGCTCCCCGTCCCCGCGCCTCCTCCTGGCCGCCTCCCGCCGGAACCGCGCCGCCCCCCGCGCCCTTGTATGGCCAAAGCTCGCCGGGCCGCGTGCGTCAGTGGCGCCCCCGCCCCTCCCCTTGCGTCACGGAGCGCTTAAGAGGAGGGTCGGGCTCGCCAGGGGAGCCCCAGTGCAAGAGGTGGTGAAAGTTGTGGGAGTGTGCAAGAAGGACTGCGGAGCACACGCGGTACCGGGTTGCGACTGGGTCGCTGTTCCCGGCCAGAGGGAACAGCAGCCGGCCGGGTAGGTATCCCGCGGGGAGTGTACGTCTGTTTCTATAGGTGGTGCACGAATGAGATGGGTGTACGCGCGGGCGAAAAGGATGTCTTCGGGTTGGCTTGCGAGGATGGGTGTGTAGAGTGCATCTGTGGTGTTAAAAGGTAGCACTTGGAATGGAGTGAGCTCGGGCTTGAGGTTTGGGGACTGGGTAAAGGGTCTGCAAGAGTGCAGGTAGGTTGTGGAGGCTTGACCAGCGGTTGTTTTTTGTCTTGGTTTGGTTTTCCCCAGGGCGCCCAAAGATGCACATCGTCCTCTGTGTTTGGCTGCTGATTGTGGGGTGGGGGTGTGTGTGAGCATCTTGAGGGGAGAAGGTATACAGTAGAGCTTCCGCGCGACTGGGATCCATCCAGCTCCGTATAGGATTGGATTTCCTCGCGTCTCCCTCCAAGGCGGTTAGCCCCTTTCACAGTTGTTTACTTAACACTTTATAGGCTGTAAAATTTCAGATTTCCCCTACTGAACTTTCTGTCTGATCGGCACAGGAAGACCTGGGGATTGCTGAAGGAAATGGCTAGCTAGATTGGCGGGGGTAATTGCTGTGCTGGACTAAGTTGGCAGGGTCAGGGTGTCTAGAAGCATAGAAAGGATGTTTTAGCCCTACCCTGGTGCAGTCGGAGAAAGGGGCACGTGGAGACTGGGTGGAAGTTGCTTATGCTGGAGTCTTAGTGTGGTACTGACTAGGGGATAACCCTCTTGTCGATCCAGATTGGCTTGCAGATCACCCCAGTGGTCCCTGTTGAATCTGTTAAGTAGCATGCAGCCTGAGGTTTGTTCACCTAACAGGTGCAAGACACTGTGTTGCCAAGACCTGCCCTAAGCCGGATTCTCCCACTCCCTCCTTCAACCCCGCCTCTTCCTTCTCCTCCCCTTGGGACTACTTCCCCCCCCCCCCCCCCCAGGCTAGATACAGGTCTCTATCTTGTGTGTGTTGCTGACTGTATGCCTGAAGCAGGGTAGATTGGTGGGGGTTGATCCGGATGTAGGATGTCCAAGTGGAGAAACAGGATTTGAATGAGGCTGGAACAAATGCCCAGTCCTGACTGGCTGCCACTCTTTTTCCTCCACCCCCAGCCCATCCCTGCCTAGGCTTCTGCTCGCAAGCAGAGGCAGAAGTGGCCATGTTTATTTCTCACAGGTGCTGTATGCCTGAGGGAAACGCCACTGGGCAGACAGGGCTGGAACTTGAGGGTACTATTGTTTGGGTGGTTGCACATCAGGCCAGGGGTGGAGCTGTCCTGTCCAGGCACCTAGGGGTGGGGTGGGGATGGAAGAAATACTGGACAAGAGGGCTTCGAGAACTTCTGGACAGCAAGTGGTGACAGTCTTTGCCCCATTACTGCCCCATCTCCTGCGCCAGCTTGAGTTCCTGTGTGGCTTGCTAGGAAGGCTAGGACTGTTCCAAACTCCAGACTTGGAGTTTGGAAAGGACACGAGGTCCTGGAGCCACCTCTGAAGGATTTCTCACCAGACAGAAACATTTCTATCTCTGATCTTCCAGGTGCTCACTTTGGGGAAGGGGAGTGTGACTTTGCCAAGCCCCTGAATGCTTTAAGAAACAGACATCTGGCCGGGCGATGGTGGCGCACGCCTTTAATCCCAGCACTTGGGAGGCAGAGGCAGGCGGATCTCTGTGAATTCGAGACTAGCCTGGTCTACAGAGCTAGTTCCAGGACAGGCTCCAAAGCCCCAGAGAAACCCTGTCTCGAAAAACCAAAAAGAAAAAAAAAAAAAAGAAACAGACATCTGCTTTAGCAGAGGAACATAGGCAGGGACAGGTTGTCTTCTTGTACCTACCAATAGGTTCCTGCACTCTGCTAACAAGCTCATAGCTCCCGCTGGACTCTGAGTGTCCTCTTATAAAAACGACCAGGTTAGCTGAGAAATTCCTTTTGAGGGTGGTCCTTTCTCCTGTGTGTCCAGAGGTTCCTCTCTGGGTCTACCTGCTCAGTCTCTCACCTCCCTCCAGTATATGGTACTTAAGACTTTGTTCTTAATTATTTTTAACTCTGTGTGTGTCTGCGCGCGCGCGCGCGGGCATGAATGCACACGCGCACACACAAATCCTATAAGGGTAGAGGCATCAGATGCTCCAGAGCTGGAGTTATAGATGGTTGTGAGCCACCTAATATGGGTACTGGTACCTGAACTTGGGTCCTCTGGAAGAGCAATGCCTGCCCTTAACCACTGAGCCATCTCTCCAGCCCCCAGTATATGGTATTTAAACGTCTGTAGCTGTGTTACCCAGTAATTCTCCCAACGCCTGAAAACATCCCAGAAAGTACAGAGTTGGGGCACAGTCCCAAATAGTAGGACCAGGTACCTGTGGGATCAGCACACAGGGCTGAAACGGGGCAGGGATCTGGCACTGCCTTGCTCCTAAAACCACTGTGGTAGACAGTTGTACCATGTCCCGCAGCTTCTCCTTTATTTCCTGGATGTCTGTGGAGGCAGACACTGTGGGTGGAAGTGAGGAAGGGGTATGCAGAGTCTGGGGTGTGCCTGGGAATGTATTCCCAGGAAGTGCCTGGTTGAAAAACCAGCAGATCTGCTCCTGGAGCTCTGTGGGTTGCCTCTCCCAGCCCCCACCCATGAACAGGAGGCTGAGAGTTGGAGGCACACAGCTTCCCCCTGTTCCTGCAGGGAGGTGCTGGTTAGGTGCCTTCCGTAGGGTTCCCAGACCCATGTGGCTGGCCTTCGGACTGTGCTCTCTGGGACTGGGTCTCTGGCCATGAGCTTTGTGGCTCATAGAGTGAGATAGTGCCTAGGCTGGGGGATGAGGATTCCTGGGTTCTGTGGTACCGCCACCTGGCTGCCTTGGGTCTATCAAGCAGTTTGCTTCTTCTTACTGGCTCCTCCCCTTCCTCTGTGGGTCTCCTCCTTCTCCAGAGATGCCCTGTATCCAAGCCCAATATGGAACACCAGCAACAAGCCCAGGACCGCGTGACTACCTGACGAGTGACCCCCTGGCCCTTGAGTTCAGCAAGCCTACCATGGACCTGGCCAGCCCTGAGGCAGCGCCCACCGCACCCACCACCCTTCCCAGCTTCAGCACCTTCATGGACGGCTACGCCGGAGAGTTTGACACCTTCCTGTACCAGCTGCCGGGGACAACCCAGCCATGCTCCTCAGCTTCTTCGTCAGCTTCCTCCACGTCTTCTTCCTCATCCTCAGCCACCTCTCCCGCCTCTGCTTCCTTCAAGTTTGAGGACTTCCAGGTGTATGGCTGTTATCCCGGCACCCTGAGTGGCCCATTAGATGAGACCCTGTCCTCCAGCGGCTCTGATTACTATGGCAGTCCCTGCTCAGCCCCGTCGCCATCTACACCCAGCTTCCAGCCACCCCAGCTCTCTCCCTGGGATGGCTCATTTGGCCACTTCTCCCCCAGCCAGACTTTTGAAGGCCTTCGGGCATGGACAGAGCAGTTGCCCAAGGCTTCTGGGCCTCCACCACCTCCAACCTTCTTCTCCTTCAGTCCCCCAACGGGTCCCAGCCCCAGCCTGGCCCAGAGTTCTCTCAAGCTGTTCTCACCACCGTCCACCCACCAGCTTGGGAAGGGAGAGAGCTATTCCATGCCAGCGGCTTTCCCTGGCTTGTCACCCACCTCTCCGAACCTTGACACTTCCGGGATTCTGGATGCACCTGTGACTTCCACCAAGGCCCGGAGTGGGGCTTCCGGTGGCAGAGAAGGCCGCTGTGCTGTTTGTGGGGACAACGCTTCCTGCCAGCATTACGGGGTCCGCACCTGTGAGGGCTGCAAGGGTTTCTTCAAGGTATTTTTCCATTTTTGGGTGTCTACAACTTGTTGGGAGTGGGAGTGGAGTGGGCCATCATATTGAGATGGGAAGTGACCTTCACAGCTGGTTCTGTCCTGCAGGAATCAGGGACAGTTGTATCATTTCCCCAGGGACCCACCAGTTTCAGACCTGGGACCCTTCCTTCACGAGGGCCCACAGAGCTGTAGGCCTGTAGAAAGCTAGGGAAGGGGGGCAGAAGGTGTGGCCCACAGTGGTGGTCAGGAAAAGAACTTCTAGTGGGCAGCCTCTGGTTCTGCTCTGTCCCCACCCTCACCCTGGTAACAAGGGGGCCACAGGCACTTGTGTTCCTGGCACTGGATGAAAGAGTCCAGGCAGAGGGTTTGGTTCTTGCAGGCTGGGGGTGGACTTAGGAACAGGCTGCGTGTTTGTTCCAGTGCTGGGTGCCCGCTTGGCTTCCCTTCTCCACCCCCATCCCCTTAGCGCTCCCTTCCTTGTCCCAGGAAAGGACAGGTGGACACAGGCAGACACCTGTTCAGAACGGGTGTCTGGACAGCCTTGGGAGTCCCTAGCATAGTCTTGGGTTCTGGAATCTTGCTTATGAGGCAGAATCCTCCCCCAATGTGTCCCAGACTTCTCTCCCCACTCTGAACCTCCATTTCTCCCTCCCCTGCACCCAAATGTTAGGAAAATAGCTATGAACAGAGGGTGCTTTTGTCTGCGTCGGCAGCAGGATCAGAACGGTCCCCTCCCCTGGGCCTCCCCCCCATGCTCTGACAGCCTGTTCCGTGTTGCCCCCCCTCCAGCGTACAGTGCAGAAAAGTGCCAAGTACATCTGCCTGGCAAACAAGGACTGCCCTGTGGACAAGAGGCGGCGGAACCGCTGCCAGTTCTGTCGCTTCCAGAAGTGCCTGGCTGTGGGCATGGTGAAGGAAGGTGGGTGGTTAGATGGGGCCCTTGGCATACGTGACCTGATAGGGTGGGGGGCAGCCAGGGTTACCAGGCATCTGCACCGAATTCCAGCTCCTAGCTCTAGACTCCAGCCCCTAATAGCAGATGGCAGCTTCCACCTGCCTTGCTGGCAAGGGTGGGGTGGGCCTGAGTTCTCCGTTTTTGACTTCTCAGAAGCGGTGTGTGTAGTGTGGGCTGAAGACCCCTTCTCCAGATTCCTTCATTTCCTACTTCATCACTCACTGCCTGTTTCTCTACAGTTGTCCGGACAGACAGCCTAAAGGGGCGGCGTGGCCGGCTGCCTTCCAAACCTAAACAACCCCCAGACACCTCTCCTACCAATCTCCTTACTTCTCTCATCCGGGCACATTTGGACTCTGGGCCTAGCACTGCCAAGTTGGATTATTCCAAGGTGAGGTCCCGCCCACCCAGCCTGCTCCTGGGAACATATGCTGCAATGTCTTTGTGCATGTTAGGGAAGTTTCTCTTTCCAGGGCAACATTAGAAAATGGGGAACCCCCTCGGCATTGACTAGCTGGAGAAACGCACTGGGGTGGACTTGGAGTCGGGGAATCAATGGCAAACAACTGCCTTAGCCCTGGGTTTCCCTGTGGGGATTGCTGAGCACATGGGCCCAGTGTAGGGCTCATTTGCATTCATGGATCTGGTGTCCCAGAGGGACACAGCTGTGTGTGTGCAGCAGCGGGTGGTGCTTACCTCTTCGTGGCCCCTCTCAGTTCCAGGAGCTGTTGCTGCCCCACAACGGGAAGGAAGATGCAGGCGACGTGCAGCAGTTTTATGACTTGCTCACGGGCTCCCTGGAAGTTATCCGAAAGTGGGCAGAGAAGATCCCAGGCTTTGCCGAGCTTTCCTCCGGAGACCAAGACCTGCTGCTGGAGTCGGCCTTCCTGGAACTCTTCGTTCTCCGCCTGGCCTACCGGTGAGCTGCCCACCCTCCAACCTCCTGGTCCTAGCCCTGCTGCCCCAGCCTGTCCGTACCCGAGTCCTGACTGTCATCTACCTCCTGCCAGATCTAAGCCTGATGAAGAGAAGCTCATCTTTTGCTCAGGCCTGGTGCTACACCGGCTACAGTGTGCCCGAGGCTTTGGCGACTGGATTAACAGCATCCTAGCCTTCTCACGGTCCCTGAAAAGCTTGGCTGTTGATGTCCCTGCCTTTGCCTGCCTGTCTGCTCTGGTCCTTATCACTGGTGAGTAGCAAGCACCAGACTGGGCCCAAGGGTTGCAGGTCCATTGGGTAGGTGGCATCTAGCACTATGGGGCCCCTAGAGTGCCTGCAGCATTTGGAATGCCAGGACCTGGAGAGAGACTCAGCTGTGTCTGCCTCTAAAGCTCACATCAACCTTCGAATGACCCCAGGCTCCCCGAGATACAGCCATAGATGCTGGGTATCTGATGTAGGGTTTCAGTTAGTTTTGAAATCTCCCTGTCAATCAATCTTACAGCATACAGAAAAGTGCACGCATGAAGTTTTCACACATTGCAATTGGATAGCCAGCACTGTGGTCCAGAATGGAGGAGCAGCCTCAGCTTTGTTAGGCTCCCTCCCTTGTCTCTGTAAGAGGCAGCCACTCTGCCAGCCACAATGGTTGTGCGTGTCGTGGCTATTGCTATATGTGTATCATGGTGTAAGGGCTCTGTAGCTACAATGGCTGCGTGTGTCGTGGGTATTGGTATATGTATCACGTGGAAGGGCTCTGGTGACATATGTAGAGGTTCCTGGTATCTTCTTCCACCTCCTTTTCCACTTAAATTTCTTAGAGGACCTACCTGAATAGAAGAACAAAATCAGAAGAGCTGGGGCTTGAGGGGTAATGAGGCTTGTACTTGGCTCTCCTTGATAGCAGCCCCGAGTCACCGCTGTGCAGCTCCAGGCTTTCTTAGCACTACGTAGAACCTGTACCCCAGAAGACCTGGACTAAGGTTTTATTTTGTTTTCAAGCTGTCTGGGCCTCATTCTCTCTTGGGATTTTGGAAGCGATGGTTTTAGATGCTAACCAGTCAGGGGAATGGGTTCTTGTGGCACATGCTAGGGGAGCTATGCAAGTTTGTGGGAGAGAGGGGGTCCACTGAGTGGCTTCCTCTGCATTCCCTGCTGCAGACCGACACGGGCTCCAGGATCCTCGGCGTGTGGAGGAGCTGCAGAATCGCATTGTCAGCTGCCTGAAGGAGCACATGGCTGCTGTGGTGGGAGAGCCTCAGCCAGCCAGCTGCCTGTCACGTCTGCTGGGCAAATTGCCTGAGCTTCGGACCCTGTGCATCCTAGGCCGGCACCGCATCCTCTACCTCAAGCTGGAGGACTTGGTGCCCCCTCCACCTATTGTGGACAAGATCTTTATGGACACATTGTCTTTCTGATCCCTACCCCGAACACGTGTGCACATATGTGTGCGCTCTCATGTCACCCATGTGCCTTTAAGCCCACGGATCCCCAGAACACCCAGCTCCCAGCCTGGTTTTGAGCTAAGACTGACTCGCTTCCTCACTCCAGAAGATGTACAGGGCGTTCAAGACCCGGGGGAAGGTGTGTGTTCATGGGGGTGACCCCACTATTTGTCTTATCCCTGTAGCTCAGTCCTGGCCTTCGTGGTTTTTTTGTAAGATAAAAACATTTTTAACACATACCACTCTGCTGTAAATGAGCTGAAGTTGCTGTAAATACATAAAGGAAGAGGTGAGGTGGGGGTTGGGAGGAAGGGATGGGACCCTCACCAGCCTGGGCAAGCCTTTCAGCCTCCACCTTGAGATTTCTTCCACTTTCCTTCCACATGTACATAGCTGTCACTCAAGGTGAATGGCAGATTCTGATTTATATTTGTGTATTTTTCCTGAATTTATAGGATGTGACTTTTCTGATTAATATATTTAATATATTGAATAAAAAAGACATGTAGCTGAAAACGAGTCCTTTCTCTGATGTCACTGCACAGCCACTGCACTTACATAAGAGATGGCAACTTCGCCGGGCAAATCTTAGCTGTTGCCAGCGAGTTGGTGAGCCTCAGCTACTCCCTTGTAGGTGGCAGAGCCTGCTTTATGCAGTCATTAGCGAAACTCCGGAACTAGCTTTGCAAACACACACATCTATCTGTACAGCACATACGGTGTGGACTTGCTGTGTATCTCAGTTGGCTTCACGCTGATGATACTCCCACTTCCACTTCCTGAGTGTTGGGATTATAGATGTGCACCCTGTGCTTGCCTGTGGAACTAGTTCCTAACGTGGGAAGCCTCTGCCCTGCTGGCTGATGGGCCCACGGTGGCTGGTAACTATCCCAGGAATTAGGGTAGCAGTCATAGGTCTAGCCTCAGGTCTCAGGTCTGTCTCTTAGGGTTCTGACCCTGGGGTAAAGGATGATTTAGGATTTAGGCTTTGATGGCTGGTTAAGACAGGTTTCCCTGTGCATCTTTGGCTGTCCTGGAACTCTCTATGGATCAAGCTGGCCTTGAACTCACAGAGATCCACCTGCTTCTGCCTCCCAAGTGCTGGGGTTAAAGGCATGCACCACCACTTGGCTAAAGCATTTTTAAAAATATTTATTGGTTAAAAAATAAAAAAGCCAGACGGTGGCGGGGGGGGGAGGGGGCATGCCTTTTATCTTAGCACTTGGGAGGCAGAGGCAGGCGGATCTCTGTGAGTCCAAGGCCAGCGCCAGCCTGGTCTACAGAACAAGTTCCAGGACAGGCTCCAAAGCTATAGAGAGAAACCCTGTCTTGAAAAAAAAAAAAAAAAAAAAAAAAAAGAAAAAGTCCATGGTTTTAGCTAGGTGGTGGTAGTGCACACCTTTTATCCCAGCACTAGGGAGGCAGAGGCAGGTGGACTCTGAGTCTATAGATCGAGTTTCAGGACAGCCAAGGCTAAATGGAGAAATCCTGTACAGAAAAACAACATTGCTGTGTGTGCATGCACATGAGCATGCATGTCTATGTATGTATGTGTACATATATGCCATAGCATGTGTGTGGAAGTCAGAAAACAACTTGGAGGAGCTGGGTCTCAGTGAGTCCCAGTTTGAGGCTAAGCTGTTTTTTTTTTTTTAATATTTTCCTTTAGTTTTTTAAACTTTTATTTTATGAGCATTGGTTTTTCGAGACAGGGTTTCTCTGTGGTTTTGGAGCCTGTCCTGGAACTAGCTCTTGTAGACCAGGCTGGTCTCGAACTCAGAGATCCGCCTGCCTCTGCCTCCCGAGTGCTGGGATTAAAAGCGTGCGCCACCACCGCCTGGCTATGAGCATTGGTTTTTGCCTGCATGTATATCCTTGTGAGGGTATCAGGTTCCCTGAAACTGAAGTTACAGATGGCTGTGAGCACCATGTGGGTGCTGGGAATTGAACCCAGGGCCTCTGGAAGAGCAGCCAGTGCTCTTAACCTCTGAGCCATCTCTCCAGACCTTTTCAATTGGAGGAGGCGGAAGGGGGTGATGCTGGTGGCCTCATATACACTCAACAACACTCTACCACTAAGTTGTACCCCCAGGCTTGTGCGAGGCGTGTGTTGATGTGTGTTCCTGAGCCTAGGAACAGTGGCAGCTGGTCTCCATCCTCCATGTTCCCTCTGTGAGTTCCAGTGGCAGGCTCCGTGCAGTGGGCAGTGCTTGGATTCCTGGCAGGAACTTTTTGTTTTTGATTTGGTTTGGTTTTGGTTTTTCGAGATAGGGTTTCCCTGTGTAACAGTCCTAGCTGTCCTGGAACTAGCTCTTGTGGACCAGGCTGGCCTTGAACTCATGGGATTCGCTTGCCTCTGCTTCCCAAGTGCTGGGATTAAAAGTGTGCACCACCACTGCCCGGCGCGTGGCAGGAACTTAAGTGACACCTGTGCCCATGTCCTCAAAATGTTCTCCAGCTCCCTCACTCCTCAGCAGCTCCATTAGCTGGCTCAGAAGCAGGTGCCGGTGCTGCAAACGTAGCTCGGTGAAGGAATGTTTTCCCAGAATGTGTGAGGCCCTGTGTTTGATAACCAGAACCTGAGGAGAGGTGGAGACGGTATCCAGAGAACCATGAATCTAAACTGACAGCAGCCATAGGCCTGTGGCAAGAGGCAGGGCCTGGCCACTGTCACTGTGCTGTGTTAGCATTGATTCATTTACAGAATCTCACAGGATTCCTCACCACTTCTGACCCAAGATCCAAGGCAACATCTCCATGGCCTCTTGATGCTGGAAATTGGATTAGACAAGGCAAAACTGTCTATTCTCGAGTTGGGAAGAAGTGAGACCTCCTTCCAGGCTCCAACTCCACGCGATTCCCTAAGGAACTCTGGCCATGCACTCTTCCTTGAGATCTGGGAATACATTTCAGCCCCAGGCCTAAAAAAGGTGAATGGGAAGACCATGTCTCGCATGGTGGATCCTCCCCCCCCCCCTTGGTGCTGCGGACTTGCAAACATGGACTCTGGAGCAGTAACTAGTCCCGAGTGAGCTCCAACAGCACCCCAGCCCCTGTCTCCACTCCCCTTTGCTGGCCGAAGCCACTTCTTCTTCTTCTTTTCTTTCTTTTTTTTTTTTTTTTTTTGGTTTTTCGAGACAGGGTTTCTCTGTGGCTTTGGAGCCTGTCCTGGCACTAGCTCTGTAGACCAGGCTGGGCTCGAACTCACAGAGATCCGCCTGCCTCTGCCTCCCAAATGCTGGGATTAAAGGCCTGAGCCACCACCACCTTCTTCTTTTCTTTTTCTTTTTTTTTTTTTTTTTTTTGGTTTTTCGAGACAGGGTTTCTCTGTGGCTTTGGAGCCTGTCCTGGCACTAGCTCTGTAGACCAGGCTGGACTCGAACTCACAGAGATCCGCCTGCCTCTGCCTCCCGAGTGCTGGGATTAAAGGCGTGCGGCACCATCGCCCGGCTCCGAAGCCACTTCTTCACTCGCCTCAGTTTCTTCATTTCTTCGATGACCCTGGCTGGAAGCAGAACGGTAGTAGCTGATGGCCAGACTAGCTCCCTCTCATTTTCTGTGTGCTTTTAGTACGATAAATGTAAAAACAGGTAGTGCTGAGAAAGGCAAAAGGATCCATATTTTCATGCTATTTATGGGTGGAGCAAAGGCGATCTTGGTCTTCAAGGACTTTAAGCCAGCCTATTGGGCTGCAGTGGGTGTATTTTGTCCTCCATGGCAGATGAGGACAATAGGGAATTCCCGATCCTTTGGCCTCCACTACCTTACAGTCAGGAGCCACCATGACTTGCTTTTCTGTTTGGTTTAAGACAGTTTCACAGTGTAGCTCAGCTTACCTTGAATTCTCACAACAATTCTCCTGCCTCAGCACCCTGAGTGCTGGGATTATAGGCCTGTACCTAGATAAACATCAGCCAGTGTGTTTTACCAATGATGCTAATCCTCTTCCAAGGAAGAAATGACTTCCCCAGGGTTTGTAAGTGGCTGCCCTGGGTGTGTGTGCAGTTTCCTGACCACTGGGCTGCCCAGCCCGTGCTTTGCAAATAAAAGACTCTCCACTACCGCAGCTCCTTTCCAGGACTCTGGCACTTGGGGCACAGGGTGGGAGCTGACCTGCGACTCCTGCCCTGCCCCACCCGAAGGCTGAGCCTGGAGGCAGGCTCTTTCTTTCCACCAGCAACTGGAAGAACTGGCCTCCAAGTCTTGCTAGGGGCTGAGAGGGTGAACAAGGGGGCATTGAGCCTATTGGGGCCTTACAATGGCGGCTCTGTCCTTGCTGGCCGGGGGCTGGGCCCGTTTCCGATGGGGACAATAGTCAAAAGGCAGTGACTCTGGCAGGGCCTGGAATCCCGGGCGGGATTTTCCAAGGCCTCAAAGCTTGCTGTTTGTCCTCATGGGAGACCCAGGAAACCTGCCTCCCTACTGCCCCCCACCCACGCTGGGCCTAGTGCCCAGAGGCTCTGGTCCCCTCCCCAGCCCTGAGGTGACTGAGGTGGGCACAGCAGCAATTCATTTTCCCTGTAGCTCTGGGGTCCTGAGGATTGCCTCACGTCTAGCTACCCAGTTTCCATTTTGGAGGCAGCGGTGGAGGTCAGCCTTGAGATGAAAGTCATATGCTGTTGTTGAGGTGTTGTTGAGGTCTACAGGGACTGCTTTTACCCAGCATGCTCTGCTTCATGGCCCAGTAACGAAGAGGGCTTGTGAGGTGGGAGGCCACTGTGTGGTCCTGGGCAGTGGACAGAGACAGGTCAGTGTTGTGTCCTGGCCAAGGGTGGTTCCTGATGGCTTCATAGGAGAGTTGAGCCAAGGATTCTAGAGGTCTTTAGCTTCAGGATCTGAGTGAGCCTGGTCCTTCCCCTACAAGTTTGACATGAAGGAGTGCAGGACCAATGGCCTCTTCAGAGCGTGACAGGACAGGTGAAGTCTACCTGCTTGGTTTTCAGTTGTGACCAGGCTTGTTTCTATTGCTCCAGAGCACAGCTAATGGCTCTTCTCTCGTCTAGGAACCTGAGTTCAGCTTCAGGTGACCTCTAGTTCTACACTAGACATAGGCTCTCAGGCTCCTGCCCGTGCCCTTCCATAGCTCCAAGTTTGGGAATGGTCTGGTAAAGGCCTCGAATGGCTAGCAGGAATTTAAACTTCAGAGCCAAGTGAAAGAAAAAGCCTCTTCTGAGGCAGGCTCTCCAGCTGGACTCCAGGCTGGTCCTGCCTTCCAGGGGCTCCAGGAGCCCTTGGCCTTGACCTCTTCCTTGTGCCTGCCTCCCCTAGCTCTTACTACCTTGTCTTCCTCACCACTCTGGCTCCCCTCTTGTCCTGCTGGACCCTGAACCTGGCAGGCTGGGGCGGGGCACTTGAGGTCTCTTCAAGGTCTGACCCAGACACTGGCAATATCTAGCCTCCACTCAGGACATAAATCAGGCTCCCTGTGGCTGTGGGGGTTGTGGGTGGCAGCTGAGCCAGTTAAGGGAGGGTGTTGAGGGGGCAGTCCTGGTTGGTACATGCTGTGTTAGCAGGGAACGGTGCCCAACTGCAAGCCAGGCAGACCTGGTGCTGACTGTCCCTGCTTATCCAGCTTGGGGCCCCCACCTAGGAGACCAGCCTTGGGGTAACCAAGCAGGAAACCTGGATCCTTTCCCAGTGTGTCAGGGAGCTGGAATACCGTAAAGATAGATGGCCCTCATCTAGCGTGAAACCAGGGCCAGAGAAACAGTCCCCAGGGAGAGATACAGACCCCAACCCTAATCAGAGCGATGACTGGCCCTCTGCCTGGATGGTCACATAGACTCCTTCCCCAGGAATGAGAGGTACACACCTGCTCTCAAAGAGACAGATGCATAGCTTTTTAAGGGAGGACTCTCTCTCTCTCCTGAGGGACAGACGCACAGAAGTAAAGTCCCACTCACACCCTAAGGTGGCCAGACATACAGGCCTTTGCAGGAGATGAACGTATGACACTTGAAACACAAGAAGATCCCTAAAAATCCTGAGGTCAGGCAGAGGACATGAGCACCCAGCCTGGAGAGGCTGACAAGCTGGGGCCGGGAGTCTGATTTCTCACGATCCTTGCCACTTTCTCTACTGTCTTTTCCACTTTCTCCTTTGCTCGGCCACTTCCTCAGCCACAGGGGGGCCAGAGGTGGGAGGTGGAGGAATCCTTACTTTTGGTCCCAGGGGACCTTGTCAGAAAGGGACAGCTGGTCTTCATTGCTCCCATGGCCTAGATAGAGGGTCAGCAGAAATGGTTCTGACTCTCCAGCAAGGCTGGCCACTGTCAGGAGCCCCCAGCCTGACGTCAGTCCTACTCATTGTTGTTGCTGGGGCTTGAGTCACGCCCTGTGACGCCACTGGGGTCAGCTCTGCAGCAGCTGGAGTGGCCTTCGGGGCCAGTTTCAGGGCTCAGTTCTCCCCCTGGGTACGCCCCAGGATGAGGTGGGGCCATCTGAGGCCACATTCATCAGGCAACGCCAGCTGCCTGCTTCCAAGGACTTGGGTTGGTCTTCAAGGTCCCTCCCCAGGCCTTTGCTGCACGCACGGCCGATAGCACCCTAGTCAGTGGCCTGCTGCCTGGCTGCTGGAACACCCAACTCTCCCGGAGGAATCTGCTGCCTCAGAGCTCCACTCTCAGCCTTCAGTAAGCCTTCCCTGCTGGCCTCTTCCCCTTCTCCAGAAAACCCTGGAGTTCCACGGCTTCCTGGCACCCTCCCCCTCCTGCCCATCTGCTCGAGTTGTTGTCCTGTGCACTCTGCAGTGGCCTGGCCTTTCTTATGGCGTCAATCACTTCCCGCCATTCTGAGAATGGGACTTGATCCTTCTCTTAACACTGGTGGATTTCTTGTCTATTTTGTTTTGGGATGGTCTTTTTTGCCCTGTGATCCAGGCTGGACTTGTGTGGACCCCACAGCCCGGGCTGGCCTTGATTCTTTTGCCTTAGGCTCCCAAGGGCTGGGAGTACAGGCCTGTATTACCTAGCCTGGTTCCCTCTACTTTGAATGTGTCCCTTTACCTTTCAGGCCACAGGAGTCTCCCTGGGATGACAGCAGTAGCGCCCTCCTCACTCTTCTTTCTGGCCCCACAGAACCTGCTGTTATTTCTTACAGACCATTTATTTTTCTTTCCATTTTTATTTATTTATTTGTTTGTTTATATTTGGTTTTTCGAGACAGGGTTTCTCTGTGGCTTTGGAGCCTGTCCTGGAACTAGCTCTTGTAGACCAGGCTGGCCTCAAACTCACAGAGATCCGCCTGCCTCTGCCTCCTGAGTGCTGGGATTAAAGGTGTGCGCCACCACCACCAGCTAAACAACTGTATCTTGATTATAGGGGTCAAGGCATAGGATTGGAGAACTCATGCCACATACAACCATTCTTTTGGCTAAGGCTGGACCATTCTGATAAGGATGGGACTCAAGGTTTGGGTGCCCTGGAAGAAGTCAGGAATGTCTAAGGAGGCAAGGCTTGGCCAGCATTTGAAACCAGAGAGATGAAAGATCTCAGCTCAATGACAGGTAGCAAAGGCTCAACAGGGAGGATGGGCTGTGGGGCAGGGAGAAAAGTGATGTAAAGAAGACAGACATGCTATAGNGCCAATAAGAAACTGGACCTAGCCGGGCCAGGCAGTGTTTGAAAAAATACAGTTTCTGTGTAATTATTTCTGGGTATAAACTAGCCATGCGGGCGGCTGGGTGCCGGGGACGCAGCCCTGCCGCTCCTATTTCAACAACCATTCTTTTGGCTAAGGCTGGACCATTCTGATAAGGATGGGACTCAAGGTTTGGGTGCCCTGGAAGAAGTCAGGAATGTCTAAGGAGGCAAGGCTTGGCCAGCATTTGAAACCAGAGAGAAGAAAGATCTCAGCTCAATGACAGGTAGCAAAGGCTCAACAGGGAGGATGGGCTGTGGGGCAGGGAGAAAAGTGATGTAAAGAAGACAGACATGCTATAGGCCTGTCATTTCAGTGCTGGGGAGGGGGGTCAAGAATCACAAGCCAGCCTTGGAAAGAGGCTTTATCAAAATCACCCATGCAATAGCAATACTAAAAACAACAACAGCAACAAAGTGAGCAAAATCATCGGTAGAGAAGAGCTAGCCGTTCTGGGGCCCTGGCAAGTATCTGAGAGTTTGCAGAGACAGGACACAGCTACATGCATGGGAGGAGGAGACAGATGTGAGGGATGGAGGTTTATTACAGGGAATAGTTTACACCGTTGTGACGAGGGCCTAAGAGCTGATGACAGCAATGGGAAAGCCCGGAGAGCAGAAGGTTTAGTTTGAGTCCGAATGCTGCAGTTTGGGGACTCAGAAACTCAAGAGAGGGCTGATGTCCCAATCCTAAAGCAGTAAAGAATGCCCCTTGCAGGAGAATGGGGCTTTGATCAGGCTATACCTGATCAGATGATGCCTGCCACACTAGGGATGGCCATCTACTTCATTTAGTCTACCACTTTCAAGTGTTACTCCCAACAGAGACACCTTCACACGTGTCTGACAAATGTCTGGGTATGTTCCAGTCAAGTTGGAGGT
Source organism: Alexandromys fortis (assembly GCF_014885135.2). NCBI lineage: Eukaryota > Metazoa > Chordata > Mammalia > Rodentia > Cricetidae > Alexandromys > Alexandromys fortis. The sequence goes on from NW_026068089.1 coordinate 2,189,956, forward strand.
GACACATACAGTTAACTATCACTGTAAACCAGGGCACACCAGTGAGCCCCAGTTTCATGATCCGTAGACTGGGGCTGGTGAGTAGAGTTTTATCTCTCTTAAAGGCACAGTTGTGGATAAGTCAGCACTGCAGCGTCTCTCAAGTGCAGCCATTCATGACTGCTAGCTACCAGGGCAGAATGGTGTCCTCGTGGTGCCTGCAAAGAGCCTGATAGAGGAGGGTGGAGTTGTGGCTTAGTGGTAGAGAATTCACCTAGGATTCACAAGCCCTACGTCAGTTTCCATCCAACACACACACACACACACGCACGCACGCACGCACACACGCACGCACGCATGCACACACGCACGCAGGCACTCACAGGTGGTTCTAACCCCCAGGAGTCTTATTGTACTTACTCCTCCCGATCGATCAATAGAGTAATCTTCTATGCATTTTAGACTACAAATTCAGCAGTATCCTGCGGCTTAAAATTGACACAGTGGAAAGCTGGCAAAGATAGTAAAAATCAAGGCGGTTCCCTGAAGCTCAGTAGGCGCTGCATTTTTGACTCTTGCCTTTCAGGTTGGTGAGGCGTATTAACAGTGTGTGTGGAGGGTTCTGCAGAAGGCAGACAGGTGAGCTGTACTGGTAAAATGCACCCGTTTGAACTTTAGGTCTGCTCTTTGCTCAGTGATCTAAGTAAGTGACTTAGCTTCTCTCATGGTCAATTTCTTACTCTAGATACAAGACATTCTTTCATTGCTTTGGGAGACGAAATGTGTTTGGAACAACTCAGGAGTGCCCCCTGTCGGAAGCTGAGGATAGCACGCCCTCCAGGAGCCAACAGCGAGTGGCCTGTGGGCTCTGGGTTAACAACCACAAAGTCAACTAAACACGCTCCGAGAAATTATACAGCAGGGGCACTTAATTTGTATTCGTAGAATACCTTATAGATCACAAAGATCTTTCTTGTGATCCTTCACAGAAGCTCTCCGTTTTTAAGGGAATTTTAAAAAGGGTGATATCAGAGAAGCAACCGCGTAATCGTTAAAAACAAGACTGTCATCTGCTCGGTCATGCTAGAACACCGAGTAGTGCTTCTGTAAGGAGATAACTTAGGGAAATTAAGCTCCTTTTTTGAAATCTCCCTGAGGGTCTAAGCTCAGGGAACCTGACTGTTAGGCACTTTAGGCCAGCAAAATTCGGCCACCCACTGAGCGTCGTGCAGCACACCGGCGTGCGCTCATCTCCAGGGAGCCCTTCAGACGTTAAGGCCTGGATCTTGGGGTCCCGGCTGTCTTAGGGCTGTCAGCAGCGTCCGCCGGGGCCCACGCCTTGGTCGCCGATGACTCCGCTCGGCCACCAGAGGCAGCGCAGAGTCCACCGTCCCTTCTTTCCCGCTTCTCTCGATGGCGGAAGTGGGTTGTACCAGCCCAAACAACGTTCTCGCTGGCAGGAGTGAATAGACTCGTCCAAATGAGGGGGTTGTTCTCATCGAGTCTTATGGCCCGAAGCACGATCAAGCGAAAGAAAAAAAACTAGCACTTAAATATGGAGCACTATAAGAGCTTATGTGGATCGTGACAGCTTCCCGACGCTGCGGCTGCAGCTGTGTAGGGCTGGATCGAGCCGAGCTGGGCCATCAACCACCATAGACGCGGTGGTTTCTTCCGGTTCCGCCCTCCGGCCGCGGAAAACTTCCGTTCTGCGCGAGGCTCGGGCGGAGGGGTCGCCGGCCCGGAGGAACCTGTGTTGGGTGTTCTGCTCCGGGGGGGAAAAGGTGTCCGAGTCCGGTCCTTGTCGTCTGCGTTGCTGCCCCGAGACGGCGCGAGTTCGCGGGCAGTGACCCTGACGTCCGGTCCGAATTCTCGGTACGGATCCAAATCGCCTGTTTTTGCTTTTAGTCTATTCCCGAGCACTCTGCATTCGCGCGGGGGTTAGAGCGGCAGAAGAAGGGGACTCGAGGCTGCGTGACTCCTGGTCCAGTCTCAACACGCAGGGTGGGGGATTGGCTTGTTCTAGGTCAACCAGACTTCAGCCTGATCTTTAGGGGGACCAGAGGGAAATGTAAACTGCCTAGGGCTGGAAGGAAGGGGTGGGTCCAGGAATACTGAAAACTCGGGAAGTTGCTGGTGAGAGGGAGAAATGGAAGAAAGGGCTGGGAATTGAAGGGTGGTGTCAAACAAGATAATGATAATGAGTGAGACAGCCATCACATCCCTGATCCAAGAGAAACAAACCTGGAATTCTGGGTCAGGATGCATTGAGCGATTAAGAGAGACAGTTTATAGTGAGGAATAGAATATAGTCCCCTTCCTGTAAGACGTGTCCAGTGGGAGAGACAAAAACGCTCTGTGGCACAGGTGCCTAAGCTGATGGCCAGGTGAAAGGGGGAGCCGCCTACGGCCTTATGTCTGGAGTAGAGGTACTTACTACTTAAGAACAGGAGACAGCCCAACACTTGGAAAGTTGAGGCAGAAGATTCCCAGGAGAGTGGTGGTGGACCTCTGTGCGTTCGAGGCCAGCCTGGTCTACAAAGTAGGTCCCAGGACAGCCAGGGCTACACAGAAAAGCCCTGTCTCAAAGAAAAAAAAAAAACAAGACAAAAAAACCCCACACAAATAACTAATCAACTAACCAATCAAATAAAATAAATAAATAAAATAAAACCCTGCTAAAATTGATACAAAAACTAAAGCCAGTGGGTAGAAACCTGAGGCATTGATTCCTTTGGTTGAAGAAGTAGCTTAACTATTGCTCTCCAGAGGAATCTAAAGATGAGGTGGTCTGTGTGCGAGGTGGTGAGAAGTCACTAAGAAGCCGCAACAAGTAGAGTACACACACATCTTAGAAAGATAACTGCTTGCATTTCCTGTGGGCTCAGTGTGTGTGTTTGCTCTCTTTACGTGTATGGATATTTTGCCTGCCATGTATGTGCAGTGCCCACCGAGGAGGTGCTGGATCCTCTAGGACTGGCCCTACAGAAGGTTGTGTCACCCTGTGGGTGCTGGGAATTGAACATAGGTCCTTTGGAAGAGCAGTCAGTACTCTTTAACTTTCTGAGCCATCTCTCCAACTCCCGCCTTCTAGGTTCTTTTCCCAGCCTCCCTCCCAACGTATCTTTGCATGGTTGCCAGGTAATAGCAGTATGGTAACGAGTGAGTGCTTAGGGAATGTTTGTTATTATCAGGCAGAGTTCTGGATGGTATACACAAGCAGCTCTTTCCGTCTTTGGGAGGAACTGCTGCTTTTCTACTGCTGTCTCCCTTTTTTGTGGGCACCGGAGATGAGAGCTCTTGTACATGCCGAACCGCATCCCCAGTGTTGCCTTTCTGTTGTGTTAAGCAGCTTGTACAGCTGTTGGGGCACAGCTGCAGTAGATTTTCCTGGATGCCTGGCATTTGAGTTATTGTTGTCTACCAATAGGCTGTTTTACATGTATTAGCATATATCTTTGCTGAATCCCAGTTTGTAGGGAGAAAACTGAGGCTCAAAGAGGCCGAATGATTCGATTAGGGTCTGAGAGTGGTAGCTCTTCTTTTCCTGTCACAAAATACCTAATAATTCCTAGGTGGTGATGTCACACGCCTTTAATCCCAGCATAAGGAGGCAGAGGCAAGTGGATTTCTGTGAGTTCAAGGCCAACCCCAGGGTACAGAGAGAAACCCTGTCTCAAACAAAATAACAGATCCAAGTCATTGCGCACAGGACGGTGTAGGAGAATCACAGGATGGTGTAGGAGAGCCAGGCTTAGCATGTAGTCCCGCCTACCCAAGAGGTGGAGGCAGAAAGGCTATTGGGGCCCAGGAGTTACAGGCCAGTTTGGGGAAAAGACCCTGTCTGTCTGTCTCTCTGTGTCTTTGTTGTGGGGATGGGGTGCTTTTAAAGACAGGCTATTTTGTGTGGGGACTCACTGTGTATTCTAAGCTGTTCTTGAATTCACAGAGGCCCACCTGCCTCTACTTCCTAAGTGTGGGGTTAAAGGTGTATGCCACCACTCCCAGCTCAAACAAAGACAAAGTACAAGTGCCGCTCTTCGGTGTTGAAGCCCAGGGCTGTTGGGCGTGAGTGTTTTACACTCCATTTTCCACTGCCCGTTTCTAGTTCACTTCTGGCCAGCCTTGCTGCCCAGCCTTTCTGTATTAAACACATTTTACCTGGGGGTCTAGCTGGCCTGGGAGGTGTGTGGGTGTGGGGTATGTGTTATCTGGGTTTGAAAGCCCAGCCTTCCCAGCTCTCTGATGACTTGGCAAAAGGACAAAGAGTGGCGTCTGCTCTGCAGCCAGAGCTGACTTTCTCATGTAGAGATTTGATGTTGACACAGGGTTTCAGTGACTTTGTCGCCATTGGGACAGAGTCCAGATGCTTTAACCCGGCCATTAAGGTCCCAGAAAATTGACTTGGGCTTTTTTTTTTTTTTTTTTTTTTTTTTTTTGTGCTCCTGCTCATGTTCTTGCTGTTGTGGGGCCGTTTCCCTTGCTGCCCTTCTTCCTCTGCAGCTTCCTAGGGCAGAGCCCCTGGGCTCAGGCTGACTCTGCCTGCCGAGGAGGCACGGTGGCTCTTCACTGACCTGCTAGACAGAGTGCCACAGATGGAATGCAAGTCCCACCTCATCTGATGGTTGGACTGGGGACCTTGAGGCTCTGCCCTTTGCTGGTCCCAACGGTCTGTGGGTTTTCTTATAAAGTGTGCTTCCAGAACACACAAGGGCCAGGAGAGGCAGAGGCTGAGCCCGGTCGAGCAGAAAGTGGACAAGACCTTCTAGATGATCTGACCTGGTTCTTACAGGCTGCCCCCGAGAGGTGGAGTGAAGCTTCCTGCCTTTCGCCTTTGTTCTGGTGCTGGCTGCAAGATGAACTGTCGATCAGAAGTGCTGGAAGTGTCAGTGGAGGGGCGGCAGGTGGAGGAGGCCATGCTGGCCGTGCTACACACAGTGCTCCTGCACCGCAGCACGGGCAAGTTTCACTACAAGAAGGAGGGCACTTACTCCATCGGCACCGTGGGCATCCAGGATGTTGACTGTGACTTCATTGACTTCACGTATGTGCGTGTCTCCTCTGAGGAGCTGGACCGCGCCTTGCGCAAGGTTGTTGGGGAATTCAAGGTAGGTGGGTGGCCTAGCTGATGGCAGGTGGGCCTGCAATGTGTACCCCTCCACCCTGGCAGTGTGCTGGACCAGCTTGCCCTCCCTTCCAAAGAGCAGGAGTCCTTTTTTTTTGTTTGTTTGTTTTGTTTTGTTTTTCAAGACAAGGTTTCTCTGTAGCTTTGGAGCCTGTCCCGGAACTAGCTCTTTAGACCAGGCTGGTCTCGAACTCACAGAGATCCACCTGCCTCTGCCTCCTGAGTGCTGGGATTAAAGGCATGCACCACCACTGCCTGACAGGAGTCAGTTCTTCACGCTCAAAGGAATGGATGTGTTGAGAGCTCCTTTGGGGCTGGGAGAGTGCTCCTACTTTCTACCTCAGCCCCTCAACTTAAACAGTGAGGTTGCTGAGAGGTGGTCCCTGCTCTTGTGATCCTGACCACCTTGTCTCCACAGCTGTCCATAACAGCTGTCTCTTGTGTTTCCTCCTTGTATAGTTTGGGTCTTTCCCATCTGGCCCGAAACTCTCTAAGAGGGGAAGTGCCTGGCTGAGTGGCTTTCTGCAAATGTGAGGTCCCTTTGGGCACTGTGACCTGTGCTCGTGTGCATTGTGTAGGCAGGGAGAAAGGGGTAAGGGACACACCAGGCTGCGCATGGTTGTCCCCACTCCAGGGATGAAATGGCACATATCAGTGGGTTTCATCCTGACATCTTTATACATGTATGACATTGTACCTTGCTCTTATCCATCCTCTCCCAATGCTCGCCTTTCTCCCTAAATAGTCCTCCTTTCATGTCATGCATGTAGGTGTGTGCATATATTTAATCTAGATTTCACATATGAGAGACAATCTGTGATATGTTGTCTTTTATTTCTCCCAAATTGCCCTCCTCCCCTCCTCATCGGCAATGTGAGTTTTATCTTTGTCTTCATTGAGAAGTCTAGTTTTAGAGTATTGGAGGGAAGTCTTTCCCCTTCCTTGTCTTTCTCCCTCCCTCCATTGCTGTGTTCCCTGAGCCTGTCCGTCCCCAGGCCCGGTACTTACTGCAGGGGCTGCACAGCCAGGTGGATGCCCGCTCTCCAGGGCTGCAGCGCTCACACTTGATCTCTGACCTAGTGAGCTCAGGCAGGGTGAGGTGTGAGGTGCCCTAGTCATGCTTTACCACCAAGAGGCTTAAAAGTAGGGACTAGCTGGCCATGGCGGCGCATGCCCTTAATCCCAGCACTCAGAAGCAGGCGGGTCTCTATGAGTCTCTATGAGTTTGAGGCCAGCCTGGTCTACATAGTGAGTTCCAGGACAGCTAGAGCTACATTGTGAGACTCTGTTTCAGAAAGGGGGTGAGTGAGTGGGAGCCAAAGCCACCTTCCCCCCTTAGCAAGGCTGACCTTGGGCAGGGGACACCGCAGAAGATGAACTTAGAGTGACAGTGGTCACTGCCTGTGGTTTCTGTACTACAAGGACTTAATGATCAAGATGTACTTGGTGTTTGAATAGAGTGTACTACTATTACAGAGTTGTTAGCCATTGTTACTACCAGTCAGGGTGCGTGACTGTTTGTCTCTGGAGGAAATGACTGTACTCACCGGAGAGGCATCTTTGCTCTCTGTTGCCCACGGGCCTGGAGCAGTAGCCATGGGACAGCAGAGGTAGAATTATTGAATGTTTGGTTCCATGTGCTTCTCAAAAGAGAGCAAATGAAGCTGCCAGGTCTGTTTTGTCCTCCGCTTTTACTAACTCCATCCCTCGGCATCCACTTCTCTAAACCAGTTCCTAAGGCTCTGCTGTTCCTCCGGATTTTTAAAGAGAGACTGAGGTTGGGTAGTCATGAAGTAGAAGAGCAGGTAGGCTTTATCTGGGGAGGAGTTATTGTAGAGTTTTCAGAAGAGATTGTATTTTGTTTGTGTGTATTCCTCTGTAAACATTTGCCACATGTGTGTCACGTGTGTGTCACGTGTGTTCAGGTGCCTGTGGGGGCCAGAGGCTGTCAGATTCCCTGAAGCTGGAATTAGATGTGGTCGTAGACTTCCTGGTGGACTGTTGGAGCTACTAGGGTCCTATGCAAGTACCCTTAACCAGTGAACCATTTCTACAGCCCCTGGTTGCGGGGACCCAAGTGGGTGGCAGAAAGAGAAGGCCCTAATGTGACATGGAAGTGACAGTGTTGTAATCACAGTCTGGAGTCAAACTTTGGTCCAGGTCTTCACAAGATCACTTTGGCAAGTATGCATATGTATGTGTGGGTACATGAGCAACGTGCATATGGAGGCCACGTGACAGCCCGTGACACGGTCTCTCATTGGCCCGAAGCGCACAGAGCAGGCTCGCCTGGCTGGCTGCCCAGCCCAGGCATCCTGCTGCCCCCGCCTTCCGGTGCTGGTGCTGTAAGCGTCCACACTGTGCCAAACACTCTGTGTGACTCTGGGATCAGACTCCGATCCTCAGCTCGTGAGCCAGCTCTTACTTCCCAAGCCGCCTGCTCGCCTGTGGGCTGTTTCTTCTCTGAACCTCATTTTACTGAGGTAAAATTATCTGTCCCCTCTGTGATTTTAGAGAAGCAAGTGACATTGAAAGTTCTTGGCGAAGAATAGGTGTCTCTAGAACTGGTAACCCCCTTGAGCTCCCCTTCCCTTGCCTTTACCTCCCCATGCTGGGATTATAGGCATGCACCCTGCCTTAGTTACTTTTCTGTTGTTGTGATAAGACATCACGGCCAAGACAGCTGTTGGTTTTATTTGAGGCTCACAGTTCCAGAGGGTTAAAGTCCATGTTCATCATGGCGGGAGCATGGCATCTGGTGGGCACGGCACTGAGGTGGCAGCTGAAAGCTTGTATCTTGTTCCATGAGCACAAGACAGAGATGGGTCTTTGAGACCTCAGAGCCTGCCCCTAATGGTACACCTTTTCCAACAAGGCCGCACTTCCTGTCCTTCCCAAACAGTTCTGTCAACTGGGGACCAAATAGTAAAATTGATAAACTTGATTCAAACCGCTAAATTTGACTCCCTGGTCCCATAGACTTTTGGCTATATCATAATGCAAGATGTATTTAGTTAAACTTCAAAGTCTCCATAGTGTTTCACAGTCTCAACACCATTTTTTTTGTTTTTGTTTTTATTCATCAAGGAGGGATTTCTCTGTGTAGCCCTGGCTGTTTTGGAACTCCCTCTGTAGATAAGGGTGACTTTGAACTCAGATCCTCCTGCTTCTGCCTCCTAAGCTATGGGATTAAAGTCGTCACCACACCTGGCTTTAACAACATTTTTAAAGTCCAAAGTTGTCTCAGACTCAAGGCTGTCTCTTACCTGTAACTCCCTGTAAAAACCAGAAGCAGATCACATAATTCCATACACAATAGCACGGGACATACGTTACCATTCCAAAAGGAAGAAAAGGGAGCTCAGCCAGGTAATGCTGGACCAAAGCCAGACTGCAAACCCAGCAGGGAAAACTCCGAGTCTGATGTCGGAGGACTGAGATGACTCCACCCTCCCGGCTTTGGTGACTGCGCACTTCTGTCTCTTGAGCTGCTTCCACTCCGTATCTGTGGCTTGGCAGGTGTCTTTTGGCTCTGGCATCTCCAACCTCATGTAGTAGCCAAACAATCCAGGCTTCACTTTCACAGATTCACACAGTGGCCCCTCAGGGCCTCTATGCAGGGACTCTTCTGCCACACACTTGGCTTCAGTGGCTCTCCTTAGCTTTGGAGGAAGATCCCACAACCTCATTACTTGTGTATCCTCCATGACTCTAGAGCCGGGACCATGTGAACAGTACGACTAAGTTTGTGGAGAACCCTGGCCTCCTCAAATCATTTTCAAAGCAACTTTGGTTTGTTACTTTTTAGGAGTAGAAACTCCCTCCAGCTTTTCCTTTGTACAAACCAAAGTTGCTTTTAACACCATTGTCTTCCAACCATGTACTAGAGCCCATTAAGACCTGCTTACAGTATTCTGTTACTTTCCTAGTTCAGAGTCCCAAAGTCTTCCACATTCTTCTCCAAAACAGTATGATTAAACCTGTCACGCATTACCCCACTCCTGGTACCAACATTTTTTATTTGGTTTTTGTTTTTTCGAGACAGGGTTTCTCTGTGTGACAGCCCTGGAGCTAGCTCTTGTAGATCAGGCTGACCTTGAACTCACAGAGATCCACCTGCCTCTACCTCCTGAGTCCTGGCATTAAAGGCGTGCGCCACCACTGCCCGGCCTCTGGTACCAACTTCTTTATTTTTCTCTTTCCGTGATAAGACACTATGACGAAGGCAGCTGCTAAAAGAATGTTTAGGCTTCCAGCCTCAGAGCAAATTTGTAACCCTCAGGATGGGGAGAATGGCAGCAGGCAGGCAGGCATGGTACTGGAGCAAGAGTTGAGAGCTCAGGTTGAAACACAACTGTGAAACAATTTATTGGAAATGGCACAAGTCTTCTGAAACCCCAAAGCCCACCCCCAGTGACCTCCTGCTCCAACAAGGTTGTGCCTCTTCCAATGAGACCATGCCCCACTACTCTATTCCAACAGTTCTTGTGAGGTTGATCAGTGCAGAAGAACTAAACAGGAAACCGGGGTCCCAAGGTAGTTGAGCACAGAGTGCAAATCCTCCCAAGGCTCGCTTTTAATCATTACAGCTCTTGATAACAGGAGTTTGCAGTTCAGCAGAGAAGCCTGGTCCTCAGGCCAGCACCTTCAAGGTTATATAAATGTCCGAGACATGGGAGCAGGCTTTGCCCTATTTTCTAGAAACCAAGGAAGGCCTCTGGCACTCCCATGCTTCTCAACTGAGGAATGCCACAAGCAGACCCAGGCTCTTTGTCACATTAGTTGATATCCAAATTACCTTCCTGAGAAATCCAACATCGGATGTTTCTGTATCCATGTCACAGGTTCCTTATGTCCTCACATAACCTCAGTTCTACCAGCTACAGACCAAGTGTTCAAATACATAAAATATACCCACAGCATAGCCCCTGGTTAGAACACAGGAGCTCATTATGTATGAGTGTGTACACATGTGTAGGTGTGCATTTGCACCTTAGCTCACGTTTGATACAGTGCCACTTCTTTTTTTTTTTTTTTTTTTTTTTTTTTTTTTTTTTTTTTTTTTTTTTTTTTTTTTTGAGTCAGGGTTTCTCTGTAGCTTTGGAGCCTCCTGAAACTAGCTCTTGTTTGAGGCTGGCCTTAAACTCCCAGAGATCCATCTGTCTCTGCCTCCCAAGTGCTGGGATTAAAGGCGTGGGTCACTACTGCCTAGCGGTGCCACTTCTTAAAGCTGAGCAGGGCAAGGAGAAGGGTGTTAGTTTGCCTGAACCAATTTTAGGAGAGCGGTATCTTGTCACCTCATACAAGTCCTTTATCTTTTATAGGTTTCATTCCCTGCCATGTTTAGTGAGTAGGGTAAGTAGAGGTGGAAATGAATTCCCCTCCCAAGGCCATGGCCTGCTCATCTGTTCTATCTTCCCCAGGATGCACTGCGAAATTCAGGTGGTGATGGGCTAGGCCAGATGTCCTTGGAGTTCTATCAGAAGAAAAAGTCTCGCTGGCCTTTTTCGGATGAGTGTATCCCTTGGGAGGTATGGACGGTCAAGGTGCATGTGGTAGCCCTGGCCACGGAGCAGGAGCGGCAGATCTGCCGAGAGAAGGTGGGTGAGAAGCTCTGTGAGAAGATCATCAACATTGTGGAGGTGATGAGCAGGCACGAGTACCTGCCCAAGATGCCCACGCAGTCAGAAGTGGACAACGTGTTTGACACAGGCCTGCGCGATGTGCAGCCCTACCTCTACAAGATCTCCTTTCAGATCACTGATGCTTTGGGCACCTCCGTCACCACCACTATGCGCAGGCTCATCAAAGACACCCTTGCTCTGTAGGCCTTGCTGGGGCCTTGGCAGCTCCTTGATGGCTCTGGGAGTCTGATGCTGAGGTCTCAAGGCTCTGGAACCTGCTCTAGATTCTTGGTGAGACTTGAAGAGAAGTTCCAGGTTTTGTGGTTACCAGCCTCTGGTGACCCTGTCACCTTTGCAGTGGTTCTGTTCTGGATGCAACCTTTCCACACCTCTCCTGGTGGGGTCTCTTTCTACACTGTACAGAACTATCATGAGGGTTGCAAATAAAGTTGAGATGTGAGTTTGGCTCAGCTGTCTTGGCTTGTGTCCTGCCATGAACACTTTGTGACATTCTCATGAGGACCACATGTATGCCGAGGGCATTCCAAACTGAGAGAAGTGGGTTGATGCAGTTAAGACGATGGAACTTACGGTGTTAGGCATTCATATGTAGGTGTCCCCCAACCAGATGTGACCATGACTTGTCCAATGAGTGTGACAATGGGTGCTTTGTCTTTATAGCACATACATAAAATTGTTTAACTCAGGGTATTTAAGGAAAGGTGGGTCTTGGGGTTGTGGTGTCTGGTGACACTGCCCAGGTTGGCCAGCTTCACTTAGGGCAATGCTTGGGAACACACTCATTTTTACACAGGTGTACTCTGTCTCCACCGCTACACTCTTCACTTATTCTGTAGTTTGGGATGATGTTGGCTACATTTGGGAGATCTAAGCACAACTGAGTGAGTTGCCCATAGGGAGGAACACTGAAGCTGGTTGGGTCCTGGCCATGGTCCTGGAGCTGGGAGCTGGGATCATTTCCAGGTCATGCACATGGTGTCCTCCTCAGTCTATGGGCACTCTGGAGGATGGATGTCTGAGGGACTTAGAGCTAGAGAAGGCATCTTTACAAGCTTCCCTGGCATGCTGCAGTTGGAGTGTTCCCTGTTTTCTTCTGAGGTATTGACTAGAGGTGACCTTTTCGGGGGGTGGGGTGGTGTTTGAGACAGAACCTTACCAGTAGGCCACAGCCTTGTGGTGATTCACAGATTAATAGAAATGGGTTAATATAAGATGTCAGAGTTAGCTAGAAGTATGCCTAAGCTATTGGCCAAACAGTATTGTAATTAATATAGTTTCTGTGTGATTATTCAGGTCTGAGCAGTGGGGGAAATGAAAGCACAGTCTGCCTACAAGTGATGCCCTAATGGCTGAGGCTAACACTCATGGTCTGCCTTCCACTTCGGGTCCCGGTTCTTGTACACCCACTCAGGGTAAGGAGGAAAGTAGCTGAGAGCATGCCTGCTGCTCAGCACCCCTGTGTGAGCAAACAGCTGGATGGGGTCTTCTAGGTGCGCATACTCCTTCCCAGAGTTGAGATGTTGAGTGCAGCTTCTACGAGGCGGTCCCAGAACTGGCGGTAAAGGTACCTCTACCATATTGAAAGACTGAGAAAGGCGGAGCCAGCATCTAGGGCTGCTGTGAACACACTGCTTACCATTTTAAAATGCTTCTTATCAGAAAAGTATTTCAGATAGGACAGATTCAGACATAAAAGACCTCTAAATGATAAAAAAAAAAAGACCTCTAAATGAGACACAGTATATTAAAAAAAATGTACATAGGCTTGGGAGAGAGAAGAAAAAGTATAAGCAGTTATAAAATGAAGTAAAGTCTTTAAAGAGACAGTAAAAGTAATATAAAAGTACAGCCATAGATTAAAGGAGTAAAGAAAAATAAGTAAAGATGAAGTATACACAGAGTCTGGATTATGTATATTGTTATGTTTCTTTGAATCTTTTGACTGCAGAGAGATACTTGATTCTGGGGGCTGCTGTTAAACCAACATATATATTTTAAAGGTATCTTGACTTCAGAATTTGGGTCTAAGGATTTGCTGCTTTGGAAAAGCGGTTCTGCTTTTGTTTCCACAGAGGATAGAAAGCTGTGGATTCCTTACTAGCCAATACGGTTGATCAAACAAGGCCTCTTGAAGCAATGGCCCAGAGGGTCCAACATCCATGACAGCTTTAGGACTGCTGGCTGAGATGGACCTGCTACATAAGATACCCCACGAAAGACTGATTAACAGCATCCCAGTCAGCAGGAAGTAGTCTAGAGGACAATGCCTAAATTCCCTAAATGATTGTTTATAAATGTTTATTTACATTTAAAGGGGATATGTTATAGTGATGAATACTTTGTATTGGTATGGATTTTGGTTTATTGATATAAATTTAAGGTCAGTTTTGTTATATGTATATTTCTGCTCTTGATTAATGGTTTATGTAATTCATTTGAAAATGTAATGTATAATTAAGAAATGCAGATTAATAGACAGTCTATAATAGTCAAGCTTATAGTCCATGTTAGGTTTTCTAGATGTACAGAGATAAGTTTCAGAATTCAGATGGATAGGTATTCTTCAAACCTTTCAAAGACCAACAGAATATGGCATTTAAAATGTTTTAAGAACTTAGGACTTTTCATGACAATGGGGCATATCTGCTCCTGGCAGCACCAATTACTTCAAGAGGATGATGGGCATTGAAGAAGCTGCTATGGAGTTTGTTAGCCTTTTGGACAAGAAACTGCTCTTGACTGGACTGCTTGATGGTGTGCTGTTTCAACTGGAAAAATGACTGCTGAACTTGCCTAAAGGTGAGACAGTCCTTCAGGATTCCTGCTTCATGAAAGAGTCTGCCAGACATTCTGCAGGATACAGAAGAAAGTGACTGACAAACTCCCAATAGAGGTGAAATGGTCTTTCAGATTTCCTGCTTCATAGAAAAGTCTGCACAGATATTATAGGTCTGTAGGCTGAAAATGGATGCCCCAATGTTACAGAAGAACTTTGGGTGACTGTCCAGGCAGTGAGATGTCTCTGTCAATTCTAGAATTTTGGAAGTTGCTTACAATGCACTTCCTTTTAACTTAGGTAATATATCCTTCTGGGGTCTTTGATGGAGTTATGATTAAAGATAAAGTATATATAAATATTGTAACTGTAAGTCTTGCTGATAGTTATTTTGTTATATGTAATTTTACTATGTTAAAATTAAAACCTTCCTTTTTATTTAGAAAGAAAAGGGGAGATGATGTGGGATTCCCCTCTGTATGCTATGAATATGTTATATTACCATTGATTATTAAAGAAGCTGTTTCATCCAGTGGCTTAGTAGAGTAAAGCCAAGCAGGAAATCTGAACAGAGATACAAAGAGAAAGTAGGCAGAGTCAGAGAGATGGCATGTAACTGCTGAAGGAGAAAGATGCCAGCTGCCAGCCAGAACCTTACCAGTTCTGAGGTATTGACTAGAGGTGACCGGTGACACTGCCCAGGTTGGCCTGCCTCACTTAGGGCAATGCTTGGGAACACACTCATTTTACACAGGTGTACTCTGTCTCCACCGCTACACTCTTCACTTATTCTGTAATTTGGGATGCTGTTGGCTACATTTGGGAGATGTGATAACCTCATGGTGATTCACAGATTAATAGAAATGGGTTAAGATATAAGAGTTAGCTAGAAATATGCCTAAGCTATTGGCCAAACAGTGTTGTAATTAATATAGTTTCTGTGTGATTATTCAGGTCTGAGCAGTCAGGAAACGAAAGCACAATCTCTGCCTGCAGACAGGTCTCTACATAGCTGAGACATTCCTGGCTGTCCTGGAACTAACTGTTTAGCTCAGGCTGGCCTCAAGACTCAGAGATCCACTAGCCTCTGTTTGGGATTAAAGCTGTAACTTATTTTTTGTTTTTGGTGAGAGGGTTTTGCCTATGTAGCCCTGGCTGTCCTGGGTTTTATTCTGTAGACCAGGCTGGCCTTGAACTCAGAGATCTTCCGCATCTGCCTCCTAAGTGCTAGAATTAAAGGCATGTGTCACCACTGTCTGGCTTAGTTGTTCTTTTTGAGAAAAAGTTAAGTAGTCCGAGCTGGTCTCGAACTCCTTATGTATTCTGACCTTGTATTTCTACTGTTCTATGCTGGCATTACAAGTGGATGCTGCCCTACCCTCTTTTATTCCATGCTGGGATTTGAAACACAAAGCCTTCCATTGAGCAAGTTGCTAGGCAAGCACTCTGCCAACTGAGATACACCAAAGCCTCTTCACAGTGACTTTATTTTTGAAAAGGGAACTTAAGGGGTTGGAGAAATGACCCAGCTGTTAAGAGCACTGGCTGTTCTTCTAGAGGTACTGAGTTCAAGTCCCAGCAACCACATGGTAGCTCATAACCCTTTGTAATGGGATCTGATGCCCTCTTCTGATGTGCAGTCATACACACAGACAGAGCATTCATATTACAGAGAGAGAGAAAGAAAAGGAACTTAAAATTTGCTAAGGGATTTTCCAGGAGACCTGGGTAGGCTTCTCTGCATCCAGATTGTGTTCGACTGGGCCGTGGGTATCTAGCTGGCAGGGGCTGTCTTCTAAGGCAGTAATACCCCATCCTTCTGGAGCATTATGATTCTCCTGAGGGGGGGGGGGACAGTGGGCTAGGTCTCTGCTCTTTTTAAAATTATTGTTGTTGTTATTTTTATTTTGGTTTTTCGAGACGGGGTTTCTCTCTAGCTTTGGAGCCTGTCCTGGAACTCACTCTGTAAGATCTGCCTGCCTCTGCCTCCTGAGTGCACTGCCACTGCCCGGCTTAAATTATTTTTTTTTGAAATAATAATAAAATTACATCACCCCTGCTTCCTCCCTCCAAACCTTCCCATATAGCCCTCCTTGTTCTCTTATCTGTGCTCTCTTCTTGGTAAATAGGACTCCTTATCCAGGAGGACAGGAGAACATAGGTAGGACTTGCCTCAGGGAACCTAATTCTACCCACTCTCTCTGCCCTGTCGTGTGGAGGAGTCCTGTGTTCTGCTTGCCTGCCCCGAGCGAAGGATTTCCATATTTGGACCCTTTGGGCTACCTGTTTGGTTGTGTCCCTGTGGGCTAGAAGTGTTGAACATCTAGGTCCAGGACAGAAAGCTCAGTGTGTTCAGGGCCTCAATTGGCTCCAGGAGGGGGCTGTTTAAATCTCAGAAGCTGAAAAGCCCTGAGAACACTGAATCTTGGTGTTTTTCAAGGGAGGGAAGCCTTGGGGACAGACCTCCTGGACTTACCTGGAAATTTCAAATTATGGGCAACAGAAAGCCTTAGCCTAAGAATCTGGCCTGTCAGAGAAGGACCCATAGGGTTCGGAGGAGCCTGTCTAGGAGGGGCCTGAGTTGGGTAGAGTGGGGCGGTAGAGCCCTGGGAGACCCGCCCCTTGAATACATCTCGGGGCCTCAGCACTCAGGACAGTGTGCACATCTGGGCAGCTGGTGGGAGCATGAACAGCTCACAGATGGGAGCTGCGGCCCAGGCTGCCTGGCTGAGCTGCTGTAACCAGTCTGGGTTGCCAGTCCAGCCGCCGCAGGGACCACGACTGGTGCAGGCGGTCGTCCTGGGCGTGCTGTCACTTCTGGTGATCTGCGGGATCCTGTTCCTGGGCGGTGGACTCCTCCTCCGAGCACAGGGCCTGATAGCACCACCAACTCGGGAAAGGCACGCATCTCCCGAGACAGAGCCCGGTGCCTGTGGAGGGGATGACTCCTAGGTGTCAGCCTGTCTTGAGAGGCTCAGCCCCTTCTGTGCCCTCCAGAGCCCATTTCTGTGGAGCACAGTGGAAGGTCCATCCCACAAACTCCTGTCTCCTGCATAGGTGAGCGCCATGAGGCCTAGGGAACGTGGGGGTGGGGCTGGAGGGTCCCTTCGCCTCTGATCATCTCTCCCACCCTGACTGTCCTCTACAAACAGACAGCCTTGTGCTCCCTCAAGCTTAAAGGAAGAGACCGGCATGGCCTGGTGATGGGAGTTCTTTTCTGGTACCGTGTGTTTCCCCATCCCTGCATCTGCCCAGTCCAACGTGCAGTGTGCTGGACTCAGCTGGAACCTTTGTACTGGAGACTAATTCAGCCAGGCCTTGGCTATCAGCTCGCTGCTGTCCCCTCCATGAAGCCTTTGTTCATGACGGGAGTGGGGAGACCAGGGCCAACCAAGCTGAAGGTGGAGGGGGGGGAGAGCCTTCACTCCCATTGGAGAGGAATCCCTTCTTGTTTGGGGGAACCTTGCAGGTAGAGAGGTGTGGCAAGACCTCCTCCCCTGCCCCCTGCCCCTGGTAGCTCAGGACCAGCTGTGTGTTGGGGGTGGTGGCGGCAAGGCTCCTGGCAGGAGCTGATGCTGCAGGAAGTAGAAGTGGGGCCGAGGATCCAGCTGTGGGGCTCTTTCTGGGTCTCTGTCTCTATGTCTCTAAGGACGGGGACCAGCTGGAGAGAAGGGCCTGGGTGGCCAAAGACAGAGTAACCCCAGTCCAAGGCCACCTCAGACTGAGCCATGAAGGGGGGTGCTGTGTGGGACGCCTGGGGACTTCTGTGAGAGGCTCTTCCTGGCCACTCTCACCCCTCCTGCTCTCACGTTACCACCAAGAAGGCAGTGGTGCAGGGTGCCCGTGGGGATGACCTGGTGAGGGGCTGAGGGTGTGGGCAGGTGCAGCTAAGCAGCTGTGAAGCCGACAATGTGTGATCCTTGCTTAGCAGCTAAGGGTTTGGCACCAGTCCTGGCCAGCCGTGCCACCCTGGCCTTGAAAATGGCAGATTACGTCAAAGATGCCTCCCCCATTGCCTTGGAGTGAAGATAGTCCAGGTCAGGGCAGTGTGTGCGTCTGTGCGTATGCATGTGTGTGTATATGCATGTGCACGTGTGTGTGCGCACGCGCGCGCACACACATGTGCATGCTCCTGGCATCAGGGTAGTGGGCAGCGGAGCCCAGGGCACTGTCCCCACTCACTTCCCTGGTGGTGGGCACCAGAGAGCTCCTGACCAGGTTCCCCTGAGCCTACCATCTGATACCCTCTGTTGCGGTCTCCCTCTGTGTGCCTCCTTCCCTTCCTCTCTCTCTAAATCCCTGCAAACCCCTTCACTGGCAAACAGGGAAGCTCAGAGAACGTTGAGAGGGAAAACAGACCCAGGAGACTGAGTGTGGAACCTGGAGCCCCGTGGTGCAGTTCCAGCTCTGCCACGTCCCTGAGTGTGTCATGTGGGGCTCTAGGTTCCAAGCTCAGTCTCCTGGGTCTGCTCTCCCTCTGCTTCCCCACAGCTCTGTGAGATGCTGGCAGGAGACATGGCTTCCCTTCCTGCCAGAAGGGAGCTGTTACAGGCACACATGCAACGTTCAGCTTGACCTCAACCCTAAGCGTCATTGTCCCTGAACCCTCTTGTCCCTACTTCTTCAGTGGCCTTGCCAGATTCCGTTTTGGTCCTAGAACAGTCTTCAGATGCCAGGAGACAAGTCCTTACCAGCTGGGCGCAGCTTTCCTGGTTTGAACCTGAGGAATGGGGAGGGCCTCAGAGGATTGCTGAAGTAAACATGGATGAGAAAGATCCAAACCAAGTCCCTGTGGTGTTAGGGATGTGTGGCGAATTGGATGGCAGGAGAGGCTCTGTCTCCAGCACCGTCTTGTCTGCTCACACCCAGGACTGTGACAGAGCTGGGAGAGGGGGTAGGCCAGCTTCCTGCCTTTGATGTCCCTTGGACTCAGTGTTTGGAATGGGTACTGTGTGTTCAGAAGTTCACTACAGATCTCTGATCAAGGCTATTGGGTGGGTGGGGAAAAAGAGGGGTTTGCTGTAGTAAGCTCCTTTCAGAGTGGAAAGAAGGGGAGACTGGAGGGGGTCTGAGGGACAGAGGAGCGGCACCTTGGCTCCCATTGCACTCTGTTAGCCTGAGCCTGTGTGACCATGGCTGGGGCAGCTGACGGACTGGCACCCTGCCCTACCCTGTCTGTCTGATCTCAGCTAACTGCCCAGTTCCCACCAGTCAAGATAGGGGCACCATGTCTTACAGATGCTGGAGCCAGCTGTGACTCTCAGAGAGCTCTCCCTCCACCTGCCAGCGCACCAGGGAACCCACCTGCCACCCACCCTCACCCCAGTTGTGATGCAGATGATGGACTGAAGATACCTGGACTGTGGTGACTCTGCACTCTGGGACCCTAGCACTCAGTGCTGCCTCTGAGCTGTTCCCTGACACCCGGGGTTGGTCCAGGAGACCCAGGCTCCAGGAACACTGAGTCTACAGTGACTGCTCTCTGCTCTGGGCACTGAATGACTTTTCCCCCCAACCACTTGGACGCTAGAGTGTCCTCTGCCCACCAGGCCCCTGTGGACATGAGTGAAGCGCCTGTCCTGCCTGATGCTCGACAGTAGTGTCCTACATCCCAGCAACCTGTTGTAACCTGCTGCCGCTGAGAACCATAGGTTAGACCCTCCCATTGGGAGAGAGCATCAGCCACCCAGCAATATGCCATCACTTTCCATGGCTTGCTATTAAACAGGCCAGCAATATAGTTCTGAGTGTGTGGTCTGTTTCCAGCCCTTGGCCTTGGGATTCCTAGTTTGTCTCCTTGCTCCCCTTCCATTTTCCTGCTTCTAGCAGACTGTTTGTTTATTTCTTATGTATTTAGTTATCGAGATAGGATTTTACTTCAATAGCCCCAGCTGACCTGAAACCTACTGTGTGCTCTAGGATGAACTTGAACTCGCAGTAATCCTTCTACCTCAGCCTCTCAGGGATTACAGATGGCGCCACACAGCTGGTTTAGAACCAAGAGTTTGTGAGGGTGGGTGTGACGTGGGGTGGAGGTGACTCTAGTGCCCAAATGTGGTCGCACCCTGACCTCTTGGTCAGTGTGATCAAGAGTTTGGCTTTATTCAACCTCCGACAAGAGCTGGGGAGGGGCACCTCTTCTATGTGGCTCCCATAGGCTCACATGCTTGCTCCCCAGTTGATAGAACTCTTTGAGAAGGATTGGTAGGTGTGGCCTTGCTGGAGGAGGTGTGGCCTTATGGAGGAGGTGTGTGACTGGGGGTGGACTTTGAGGTTTCAGAAGACTTTAATTATTCCCAGTTAGCACTATCTCTGCCTGGTCCTTGTGCCTCAGGATGAAAGCTCTCAGCCGCTGCTCCAGCGCATGCCCACTGTGTGCAATGAAAGCTCTCAGCCGCTGCTCCAGCACCATGCCTGCTTGTGTGTGATGAATGCTCTCAGCCACTGCTCCAGTGCATGCCCACTGTGTGCGTTGAAAGCTCTCAGCTATGGCTCCAGCGCATGCCTGCTGTGTGCTGCCATACCCTCCGTTCTCATGGCCATGGATTCATCCTCTGAAGCTGTAAACCCCAATAAATGCTTTTTTTAAGTAGTTGTTTTGGTCATAGTGTCTAATTATAGAAATGGGGGCACACTTCCCACTCCCTTATCTTCAGGAAAATAGGAGATGACCCAGGCTT
>NW_026068089.1:2210262-2211240 GCF_014885135.2 Alexandromys fortis
TTTTTTTTTTTTTTTTTTTTTTTGTGGTTCACACAGTTAAGATGAATGCACAATGTGCTGCCTTCACCTGTGGCCCCAAATATTTCAGATAGCGGCCAAGTCCTGCGTCTGTGGTGAATGAACCCGAATCACTGTTCTCCTGAGAGTATAGAATGTTCCAGACCTTGGTCACACTATCTATCTGCTTGACTTGTGGCTGAGAGATACCACAAACTACAGGATCCAAAGCAGGGGCCTGTCTCCTCACCAAGCCCGGGCCTGCTTGATTGTGGAGCAAACTGAGGCTCTTGGCTGCCAGAGGGGCATAGGTGGAGAGGCCTCTGCTCTCAGCTCAGCTCCAGAACATCTCAGGGACAGTTAGCTCCTGGACTAGACCTTAGCAGAGTTCTGGGCCACACATGAAACTTGGGTGGGTCAGGCTGAGCTAAAGGTCAGAAGTACCTGGCGTACTGTCACTTAAGTTAAGGCAAGAGAGGGGACCCAGAGTACTGGGAAAGTCGGGGATGGAAGAGTCTGTGTTGGAGAAGAGTGAATTTGGAAACTGGGCGCTTGACCAGGAGTATCCATATCCCTGCAGGCCTGATGTTCTGGGAGTAGGTACAAGGGAGGCAGTGCAGAAGACTCCAGCCCCTCTGAGCTGTTATTACCTCACAGTCTCAAACAAAGGAGCCTATACTAAGAATAAGTGGTGATTTTTTTTTTGTTTTTTTGTTTTTGTTTTTTTTGGACAAACTCTCGCTCTGTCGCTTGCTGGCTCGCTTGCTATATAGACCAGACTGGCTAGGACTCTTCCTGTCCCCAGTGCTGGAATAAGGCACACATCACAATGCCTTGTTAGCCGTCTTTCTTCTTTCTTTTTCTTCTACAAGGTTTCTCCTTTGTAGCCCTTGCCATTCTGGAACTCACTCTGTAGACCAGGTTGGCCTTGAACTCACAGAAACCCTCCTGCCTCTGCCTCCTGAGTGCTGGGATTAAAGT
>NW_026068089.1:2211920-2215865 GCF_014885135.2 Alexandromys fortis
CGGAGGCTTTGACAAATCTGCTTGGCCTCCTTCTTCTGTCTTAGCTCATTCCCTTCCAGGTAGCGCCCCTCCGAGACCCTGGAATAACTGATTGCAGGGTGGGTTACGAACCCCTAGACTGAGTAGCCCACCCAACGCAATCGACAAATCCTGAGCGTCTGTCTCCTTCTGCCTTATATTCCCTTCTCTGTCTAGATGTATCCCTTCCTGCTGGGAGTAAAGGTGTGAGCCACCACTGCTTGGCTGTTTCTCTTTTAGACTGATTCAATCTCATGTAACCCAGGGTGGCCTTGAACTCACAGAGACCCACCGGCCTCTGCCTCCCAAGTGTTGGGTTTAAAGCAGTGCGCCACCACTGCCTGGCCTCTGTGGCTAACTAGTGACTCGCTCCACACTCTGATCCTCAGGCAAGATTTATTTGTTATAGCACAAACAAAATATCACCACATTTGTGTGTACGTATGTGTACGTGTGTGTGCACGTGCGCATGTATGCGCATGGTGTGTGTATGTGCATGTGTGTGTGAGGGTGTATGTTCATGCTACAGCACGTATGTAGAAGTCAGAGGACAACTTTGAGGAAGCAGTTCTCTTTTTCCACTGTGTCAGTCCTGGGTATTGAACTCAGGTTTTGGTGGCAGGTGCCTTTATGTGGTAAGCTACCTTGTGGCCCCAGGGATGTGAACTCTGGTCTCGATGCCTGGACGGTAAGTAGTTTATCCACTGAACTGTCTGCCCAGTGCCTTGAAGGACATCACTTTGTGTTAGGTGAGTGCTCCGCCATGCACCTGTCTCTCCACTCTCCTCCCATGCTGTGGGCTCCCATGCAGCTGCAGTCCATGGGCCCTGTGGGATAGCTGACCCGCAAGTCACCCTGTTCTTTCAAGTGCTCACATAAAGCATTTTTTTATTACACTTATTTAGTATTTAGTGTGTGTGTGTGCATCTCATGGCACACACAGAGAAGCCAGAAGACAACTTACAGGAATTGGTTCTCTCTTTCCACCAGGTCCCAGGGTCGTCTGCCTTCGTGGCAAGTGTCTTTACCCTCTGAGCCATCTCAAGGCCCATCATACAACCATTTTCCTGAAGGTCTCCTGGTCCATGACCTCTGACTGCCCTGTCCCTTAGTGCCTTCCAGTTCTGATTTAACAATCCATTGCTTCAGCCACTCTTGCTGTACCCTAACTTCATTTCCTCCTCCTCCATAGAAGCATTCCAGAAAATCCTTATCTCCAGATGACTGCTGCTGTAGTCTGCCCTTTGACCTGGAGTGCACGAGTGACCTCAAATAATCACGCCTCTGCTTGACTGGCTAGACTAAGCCTGGCCACCGGGTCCTCTGAGTCCTCACCTTTGCTCTACTCTTCCAGAAGGTTCTCCCCTCACACTCCCTCAGGCCTCCCTGTCGCAGACCTTGAGCCTCCTGCTAGCCTCCTTCACCCCACTTCTTCAGTTGCCCTTCATTGGCTCTAGTGCCCCAACACTCAGGTTTCTTCTGCCTTAAAATAGCCTTGCTCACCCCCCCCCCCACCTCCTCCAGTTACTCTCCAGCAGCCAAGCCTCATGGAGGATCGACCCCCTTTCCACCCCACTCTCTGGGCTTTGCCAGGCAGGCCTCTCCCTCTCCGCCAGGGGCCACTTCTCAGTCTTGCTGATGCCCTTCTGGCCACTTCCTTTGTCACTTGCCCCTCTTTCCGCATGGGTCCACCCTCCCTCCACCAGCGCTTTGGAGATGATTGGAGACTGTGGGTTTTGGGGTAGGTAGCACTGGTGCCCACCCATGTCTGCTCCTTACTGTACCACCTAAGTTCTCCACCGTCTTAGGAAACAGGTGATGGCAGCAGACACTTGGGGACTGACTTAGTCACTGTTCTGTTTGTGAAGAGACACCATGATCAAAGAAATCATTTAATTAGGGGTGGCTTACAGTTTCAGAGTGAGTCCTTGACCCTCAGGGTGGGTAACATGGCTGCAGCAGACAGGCATGGTGCTGGAGCAGTAACTGAGAGTTTACATCTGATCCACAAGCAGGAGGCAGAGAGACAGAGACTGGTGACACACCTCCTCCAGCCTTCCCAAACAGTCCCACCAACTGTGGACCAAGCATCCAAACCTGAGAACCCCTGGGAGCCATTCTCATTCACAGCAGCACAGCAGGATAGGAGTCTGCCCCCTGTGGTCAGGCACCTGTTGTCTCCCTACCTAGCTGGGCTTCTGGTTCTTTGCTTGTGCCCTGGGGTCTTGTTTACCTCCTGCCTGCCTTCCCTCTTTAAAACAGACCAGAACTAGCATTTGTTTCTGTCTCCCAGTGGTTCCTGCCCAGCTCCTCAGGGTTCTGTCCCGCCCTCCTCCTAGCCAACCCCTTCTTGTGCTTCCCTCTCCTGGTGCTGACTGACTCACACTCTCAGGGTAGCAGGCCAGCTTCATCTGATTCCTGAAGCCTTGCAGAGCCGTATGGAGGAGCTGCCTGGGAGCTACTACCCCAGTGCTAGAGAACAGAGCTCCCAGCCCAGAGGGCCCTCGTTTCCATGTGAGGGACATCACTTGGACCTATAAAAAGAGGCGTGAAGTATTTTCAGGTGGTGACTGCACTGTGATCGCGCGGCATCCTTGAAGGTGGTCAGGGAGAGCCTCTGTGGGAGGTGACATTTTAGTTGAGACCTGACCCACGGGGAGACCCAGCCAGGGAAGAGCCAGGACATGATGTTCCTGTCAGAGGGCCATGCTAGCAATGAGTCTGCCCTGTCTGAGAGGCCAGTGTTGCAGACATGGGAGAACTTGGGCTACAGCTGGCAGGAAGGTGGTTCCGAGTACACCCTCCCCCGGAAACATAGCCCTTGTGTGCTTTTGCTGCTTCTGAATGGTGACCTATAACTCCTCAGCTCCTGTCCTCTGCCTTCCTCCCTCAGATCATCCCCCACAGCGGTCCTTCCTCCCTCAGTCAGACCATCTCCACAGGGGTCCTTCCTCCCTTAGTCAAACCATCTCCACAGGGGTCCTTCCTCCCTTAGTCAAACCATCTCCACAGGGGTCCTTCCTCCCTCAGCCGGGGCCTGGGGGCCTGGGGGGGGGCTGGGTTCGACTCTCCACAACCGTCCTTTCTACCTCTTGTCGAGTTTTGCTCCATGTCCTATCACTAGCCTTGTCTCTCACCAGCCCCCAAGTCCACTGGAGCTTCTGAGTCCGCCATTCTCCACTGATATCATGGTGTCTTTTATTTTTCAAAGATAGATTTTATGTGAATGAGTGTTTTGCATGTGTATATGTGTTACTGTGTGCATGCAGTGCCTGTGGAAGCCAGAAAAGGTGTTAAGATATCCTGGAACTATAGTTACAGATGGTAGTTATTATTCCTTTAAAAACGGCGGGGTGTGTGTGTGGACGAACACAGGATAGGCGAGACACGTGCAAAAGGAAGAGACGAGACACGCGGCTCCCATGTGGGTGCGCTTTAATGGGAAAGGGAAACACGATAAGGGATGGGGTGTGCGAGACACACAAGGGGCCAGAG
Source organism: Alexandromys fortis (assembly GCF_014885135.2). NCBI lineage: Eukaryota > Metazoa > Chordata > Mammalia > Rodentia > Cricetidae > Alexandromys > Alexandromys fortis. The sequence goes on from NW_026068089.1 coordinate 2,215,434, forward strand.
AGGGGTGAGAGAGAGAGCGAGACCTCATGGAAGCTTGCTTTTAACGGGGGGCGCAAGGTTATCTGGGAGACCCGCACCTGGGTACGCCTGCACGCACAGGTGTCGGTAATCCAGGAGAAGTCTGGGAGCTGTAGTTTCCAAGGAATAACATTCCAACCTTTTTGGTTTATTAAAAAAATTAAATTGGGGGGTCTTAAGGGGTAGGGAATGGGGGCGTAGCCTGGTCTCTCATGACTGCTTCCTGCTGACTTTGGGCGTCGAGGGGTCCAGGGAGTGTCCGGTTGGTCCGCTGGCGTTCTGGGCTGGCTGATTGAAGAAGTCACCTCCGTCCGGTTTTTTCTTCTGAGTAGCTGGGTCATCGCTAGGATGCTGGAAGGCAAAAATCGCATTAGTGGAGAAAGAAATTAGGGAGAAGAGATCTGGAAGGTTTGG
>NW_026068089.1:2222148-2226171 GCF_014885135.2 Alexandromys fortis
GAAACACGATAAGGGATGGGGTGTGCGAGACACACAAGGGGCCAGAGAGGGGTGAGAGAGAGAGCGAGACCTCGTGGAAGCTCGCTTTTAACGGGGGGCGCAAGGTTATCTGGGAGACCCGCACCTGGGCACGCCCGCGCGCACAGGTGTCGGTAATCCAGGAGAAGTCTGGGAGCTGTAGTTTCCAAGGAATAACAGTAGTGATCCGCCTGTTGTGGATGCTGCAAACCGAACCCAGGTCTTCTGGAAGAGCAGCAAGTGCTCTTAACTACTGAGCCATCTCAGGGTGTCTCAGAGGAGCACAGCGACGCTACTCATGCTCATAGGCTGAAATCTCCAGACCTCCGCAGTCCCCGAGCTGTGGCCACACTGGGTCCCTGCTCTTCCTGCCTCCCCCTCCCCCTCCCAGCTAAGTCCCACGGGCCTTTGAAAACGCTGCTCCCACCCACTGCGCTGCAGGACTGGCTCAGGTCTCATCTCATCCTTCAGGTCTGGGGTGTCCCTTCCTTTCTGATAACCCCCAGACAACTGGGTTCTCTGTCAGACGTTCCTCGTGGGGGCCCTTGAGCCTCCCTTCATATCTTCAGTTATACATCCAGTGCATTTTCTTCAAAGTTATGTAAAGCCCGGAAGAACAGGGCCCTTGACTGTGTATGCACATGGCTGAGCCTGGTGTCTGTGCCTGGTGATCATGGTTGAGCCCGGCATAGGAAGTTCATGATTGCGTGTGGTACACATGATGTTCAGGGTTATAGCTGGTACATCATAGGTGCTTAGTAAACACGTGAATGAATGAATGACTTCTGCAAGCAGATAGAGAAGCATTCTTAACCTGCCCACATGCTGCAGGCTTAACCTGCCCACACGCTGCAGGTTTAACATGCTGCAGGCTTAACCTGCCCACACGCTGCAGGCTTAACCTGTCCACACGCTGCAGATTTAACCTGAGCACTCGCTTCAGACTTAACCTGCCCACACGCTGCCCACACACTGCTTACTCAGCCTTGTTCACCACCCCTTAGCTTTCAAGATGGGACCCACGGTACCTAATATCTTCCTGGCCTATGTCCTGATCCCTTTTCTTGCCCAGTTCCCACACCTCAACCTGGGTGGCTCAGCTACAGGGAGGACACCACCCTGGGTCTTTCAGATAAGTTGAATGCTTGTCTGAAGGCATCTGTGCCCAGGATAACCAGGTCCTGGGTTTAGCCCCCAACCCACTTCAGTAGGGCCAGCTCTAGGTGATGCCAAATAGGGAATTATGTGGCATTTAGGAGGCACTGTGGTCACAGAGAGTGAAGCCAAAATGAGGGTGGCATTGGACCTGTCTTCTGTCCCGAGAAAGTCAGCCTTCTGAGTTCTATGCTGGGTGTCTATATCTGTAGGCCGAGGGCCTTTTGTCCAAGGGGGCACCCCCAGTGGTGGCCCTTTCTCCTCTTTTTTCTTTTTTTAAAAAGCAGAATCTTGTTACAGAGCCATGGCTGGCATTGAACTCACATTATTCTCTGAGATTACAGGTGTGTGTCACCGTGGCCACCCTGACTCCATCCCTGCTGACAGCCGCGTCTTGATCAGTACACACTGAATACCACTAATGCCCAGGGTATACTGAGGGAAGAGTTGAACAAGGCTTCCAGAGCCCCTGGGATGATGTCACACAGCCAGCTTGTCTCCTCTCATGTAAGTTTCCTTGTTGTTTCAGCCTCACTGTCCTGCTCCGTGGTTCTTCTTGGTCTCCGTGTCTCATGTCGGATGCTGCTTTTGGGTCCTCAGCCCGCGCCTGCGCCGTTTCCACAAGTGGTGCTGTGTGTCACTCCCCTCCAGCCCTCTCTCCTATTTCCAGGTCCACTGGCCTTTGATGGTCTGTGTGGACTGTCACTTCTTCAGGACTTTAAGCCCATTCCTTATGTAACAGCTACTCTCAAGATGTGCGCCTCTGTCTTGGACTGGATTTATGGTAAGAGCCATCTTATTAACTAGAAACTTCTCTGCTCAATGCCAGCTCCATTAGGAAAGGTTTTTTTTTCTGTTCTAAAATATTATTACTATTTTATGTGTCTGTGTGTTTTGCCTGAATGTGTATGTGTATACCATGTATGGACCTGGTACCCATGGAGGTCTGAAGAGAGGGTCTGATGTGCTGTAACTGGAGTGGTGAGCTACATGTGGGGACTGGGAAGTGAACCTGGGTCCTCTGCAAGAGCAGCCCGAGCTCCTTGCGCTCTCAGCCACTGAGCCACTCTCCATTCATCACAGGGTGGCAGGAAGGGAGACTATAAATGTGTCATGCTTTCTTAACTTTCTCAAGCAAACAAATGAAACATTACCTTCCAGAATGTGCTAGAACCTACCCGAGGCATGCTGGAATGACCATATGCTACCCTGATGTCAAGGCCAAAGACTCATAGCGGAGTTAGTTGACTTGCATGCTTTGTGCTCTGTCTTTTGGATTTGGCAATAAGGACGTTTTGTGAAAACAAAATCAAGTTCAGAATGTTTCCAGCACTGTCAGTTCCCAGGCTGACAACTCTCAATGGAGTTCAAAAAAGTAACAAGCAGCATTTTTTTTCTGTGTGTGCAGTCTGTGTGTCCCTGTACCTGGGAGAGCATCCCAGAGGTTACAGGACCTTGGCGTGAACTCCAAAGCCTCAAAGGCACAGGTGGCTGCAGAACAGTTTCCTGCTTGTTGGGCCCCGATTTTGAATATATATTTTTGTTTAAAATGCCTTTATCACATACCAAATGTTACAGGGACTGTAGGAGAAGTGAACTAAAAGTAGAAGCAATATTTCATCATTTGTTATTTGAGAAAATTGATGAATATTCCAAAACCATTTGGCAGGAAGCAGAGGATTATGGCCCAACTTCCTCCCCCAGGGGCAAGGCAGCATTTCTTCAAATGGGTTCCAAACTCCAAGAGCCCTGAAAACTCTAGTGAGACTCACACAGGAATAAAAGGGTCCCATTGTCTAATCTTTTGGGGACTGTTGGGCTAAGCAGCAAAGTCCTGCCCCACCATGCCTAGCTCCCATGCCAGAATAGTGGAAAATCTAAAAACAAGATTGGGAGGCTAAGGCAGGAGGCAAGATAGGGAGGCAGCCTGGGCAATACAGCCAGACCTCTGTCTTTATAATAGAACATGTGGTCATGGTGCTATATCCGCGTAGTCCTGGGGCCTGGGTTGTGAGCTCAGGAGAATAGTGAGCTCAAGGCTGGCTTCAGCCACACTTTTAGTCTGAGGCCAGCACAGGCTGCATGAGAACTTATGTCATGAAGCCACACCAGGGACCGTAGGGGTGGCTCAGCAGATGAGAGCAGAAGACCCAAGTCTGGTTCCCAGTGCCCATGCCGGGAACCACAGGACTGTTTGTAACTCCAGCTTGTCAGACTCCAGACTCCAAGGACATCAGCACTCACTTGGTGCACCCCCCACTCGCTTTAAAAAAATCTTAAAAACTCTAGTGAAACAATCAAATGAGTGTATCTGTTGTGTGTCTGTCTGCTTTGTGCGTTGTGTTATATGTAGAAGGAAAGAGAGATAAATCATATTTCCAAGCAGATTTGACCAAATAATTATTTTCCCCTACTTTATTTTAGACAGGTCTCATTGTGTAGCCCTGGCTGACCTAAAACTTACTGAGTGACCTCTCCAGCTTTGGACTGACGGAGATCCACCAGCCTCTGTCTCTAGATATTCTTTATTTTGGTGCTGGGACTCTGGTGAGGGGGAATAGCTGCTTCGTGCTCAGCAGACTCCCTGCTACAAACCAACTATGCCTTATCTGCTTGCTTATTTATTTATTTATTTATTATGTATACAATATTCTATCTGTGTGTATGCCTGCAGGCTAGAAGAGAGCACCAGACCTCATTACAGATGGTTGTGAGCCACCATGTGGTTGCTGGGAATTGAACTCAGGACCTTTGGAAGAGCAGGCAGTGCTCTTAACCACTGAGCCATCTCTCCAGCCCCTGCTTGCTTCTTTCTGGTCTTGATGTGTAGTCCTGGCTGTCCTAGAACTC
>NW_026068089.1:2228892-2277140 GCF_014885135.2 Alexandromys fortis
CTCCTCTCCCCCTCCCTCTCCAATCCATTAGGATTTCTATTGCTGTGTTAAAACTCCACGGACAAAAGCAACGCGGGAAGGAAAGGGTTTATTTCACTTACACTTCCTGGTAGCAGGCCGTCACTGAGGGAGGTCAGGGCAGGAACTCACACAGGGCTGGAACCTGGAGGCAGGAGCTGATACAGAGGTCACAGAGGAACACTGGTTATTGGCTTGCTTCTCATGGCTTGCTCAGCCTGCTTGCTTAAAGGTCTCAGGGCCACCAGCCCAGGAGTGGCCCTGTCCACAGTGAGCCGGGTCCTTCTAAGTTGATCATCCTTCAAGAAACTGTACCATGGGCTTGCCCACAGGTCCATCTGGGGGGACCATTTTCTCAGTTGAGGGTCCCTATTCCAAAATGACTTTGACTTGTATCAGTGGACATAGGACCCTGAGTCTGGGTGACACCCTTCTGGTGGCTGCCACACAAAAGGAGGAAAAAACGTTTGCTTTTTGCCTGCCTCCCTTCTGGAGAGCAAGTCCTGCTGGTCCTTCACCACTGTCAGAAGCTGGCTTCCTGGGTTTCCAGTGTAGACTGAAGGCTGGCAGCTCTCCAGGACTGCTCCAGGGCTCCAGCCCCAGTGTGGACTGTAGAGACACCCAGCTACATGGACTGAGTAAATGTTAGATTCCCGTCTAGGAACTCCCTCTTCAGTTGAGATAGCCATTGTTAGACCACCTGAACCACAGTCTGTAAGCCAATCTAATAAATCCCATAGATACATTTTTATTCTATCAATTCTGTTCCTGTAGAGAACCCTGCCTAATACAATACAGCCAGCAGGCCTGGCTTGACCTCCTATACCTGACTGTTAGTGTAGGTGGTCTCTAGGTTCAGGGTGTGGTCACCTCTCTAGAGCTGGGATAAGGGAGAAGCAAGGAAACCAATTTCTCTGAACATAAGAACACTCTCATGTAATATCTGAAAAAATAAAAATGGATGTAAAGATGCCCCGTCGTGGATGCCTACCAGTGGGTGTAGATGTGGGCTTGAGGTCCTGTGTTTGGACCACCCGCCTCCCTGGGCAGGCCCTGTGTGATACCGGGTCCACCTGGGCTCCTACTTCTGTAGCTGTTCCTACTGTTGCATTGTTGTGCAGATCACCCCTGCACAGTGGGTTCACTCCCAGTCCGACATGCTCTGGGCAGAGCCAGAAGTGTGGGCAGCACCCTGGGGCTGGAGGAGCGTGGAGACTTGGCTGTGTGGGGTTCGAGGCATGTTAGAATTTAAGTGTCTCAGTGATGGTACCAGACAACAGGACTTCGAAGAGGTGGTGGGGGCTCCACCCTCAAGAATGGATTATGGACATAGTTGTCTCTGGAGTGGCTTTGTTCCAAGACCAGCTCTCTGCCCTGTACCTCTGACCTATTGCAGGATGAGGCTCCTACCAGGTCCTCATGCAGGGCTCTCAGACAACCCAACCTCTATAGAGGTAAGAGAGATATAAATTTCTTCTTTCCTGTAGCAAGCTGCATGGTGTCACACCTGATGGAGATGTATAATCAACTCCTGAGATGGCTAAGGCCTGACCTATGCTATGATCACGCAATGATTATCAGCTGCCTGCATATGTGTGAACCTATGGGCAGTGCCCACCTGGCAGTTCGGGGTTGGCAGCCCATGCCTACTTAAGGGCTGGGAGAGGGTTTGCCCAGAGAGAGAAAGAAAGAGAAGGAGAAGGAGAAGGAGATAGGTTGCTGTGAATAAAGTCCTGAAAACTGCTGCAAGAAGAGCTCCGGGTGTTGCGTTTTCCTTGCTGGTCGAGGGTGGACGCGACACTTTCCTTCTTCCTTCCTTCCAGATTTATTTATTATGTATACATGTGTCCTTTCAGGCCAGAAGAGGACACCGGATCTCATTAAGGGTGCTTGTGAACCACCATGTGGTTGCTGGGAATTGAACTCAGGACCTCTGGAAGAGCAGTCAGTGCTCTTAACCTCTGAGCCGTCTCTCATAAGTTTCTTTTTTTTTTTTTTTTTTATAAAGTATCCAGTTTGTGGTGCTGTTACAGCAGCAGAAACTAGACCAAGGGTCTGTGCCGAGAGGCACCTAAGCAGTCTGCCTCAGTGTCCTGGGAGGACATTCAGACCTTTCTCATCAGGAGATGGAAGCCCAGAGTTGTGTATGTGTTCTGCCAACTTCGTTTGCATTTAATTTCTGCTAATAAAACAAAAGTGATCCCAGTAAGATGTGAGCCACTCCAGGCTTCCATCCGTGGCCTGAAGCTGACCCCCACGCTTCAGGCGAGTGACCGCTGGTGTCTGGCAGGCCAGTCTTCAGGTTTCAATCCTTCCTGCACATCAGTGCCAGGTACAGAATGACCTTCCAGAGTGGTCTCAGTTTCCGTTCAGCTCCTCCTCCAAGCCTGCTGGTCCTGCTCCTGTTCTCTGGGATGAGACAGCGCTTGCAGAGACCAGATCTGAGCCCTTCAGACCATCTGCAGCCCTGCAGATCTGAATATGCAAAACAGAACGGCAATGATAGTTCTTCAGTCTTTATTTCATGAGCGTGGGTGATTCTCCTGTATGGATGCCTGTGCCTGGTGCCCTTGGTGTTGGATCCCCTGGAGCTCGAGCTACAGATGGCCGAGAGCAACGTGTTGATGGTGGGACCTGAACTGGGGTCCATTTATCTGGAGGAGTGGCCAGTGCTCTAACCACTGGGCAATCTCTCCAGCCCTGTCTCTTCACTCTTCTTTGGAGTCACATTCTGTGCATCAAAAGTCTCCTAGCACTGAGAACCTCCGTACTGGGCACGAGGCAGCTCCCCACTCCAGAGAACTTCCTCTGTGGTGTCCCCAGAAACTCCCCCAGAACCTGACAGGTTCCCTTCCCTCCCTTGGCACTCAGTCCCCAGCTGGTTGATGGTCACCCCAGGCGTACACATGGCTGCCCTCCCTCCACTCATCACCCTGGGCAGACCTCAGGGGGCTAACTGCCTCTCTGACAGGTCAAGTGGTGTTCCCTTCCCTCTGCAGCTCCAGATCTAGCCTGCAGGTGCCCCAGAGTAGGGATGTGGGACACATCTTGAAAAGTGACCCAGGGTTAGGAACAGGAAGCGGTTTGTGCCAGCTTACACTTCCATATTGTAGTCCATCACTGAGGGAGGTCAGGGCAGGAACTCACACAAGGGCAGGAACCTGGAGGCAGGAGCTGATGCAGAGACTACAGAGGAACACTGGTTACTGGCTTGCTCCTCATGGCTTCGCTCAAAACTCCCAGGGCCACCAGCCCAGGGTTGGCACTGTGCACAGTGCCAGTGAGCTGGGTTGTCGATTGCGTTGGGTGGGCTACTCAGTCTAGGGGTTTGTAACCCACCCGGCAATCAAGTTATTCCAGGGTCACGGAGGGGCGCTACATGGAAGGGAATGAGCTAAGACAGAAGAAGGAGGCCAAGCAGATTTGTCAAAGCCTCCGTTTATTAGGGACGGGTTACAGTTTATATATGGTAAGGAATGGGGGGCAGGGCACGGGATCTCGCCGGCCGAGTGGTCCTGGTCACGTAGCTCGGTCAGGTAGGGCAAGAGTCACAAGTTGCCACACCTAGTTCCCTGGATAGCTGGAATGTGAGGCGGGTTCTGCTAAGATTAGCAGTTAATTGGGTGAGGGGCAGGTTTTCTCAATAGAACATAATTATGGGTGTGAGGTTCTCTGCAGACTCCCCAGGGTGATGATCCCTGCAATGATTTCTAGAGGGGAAATGGCTCCTGACACTGGGTCCTTCCATTCACTTGCGAAGAAAAAAAACATCTCTCACACTGGGTTAAACAGTTGCCCTGTGACTGGTGCACACCTTTAATCCCAACACTTGGGAGGCAGAGGCAGGTGGTCTCTGTGAGTTTAAAGCGAGCCAGGTCTACAGAGTGAGTTCTAGGACAGCCAAGATTACACAGAGAAACCCTGTCTCGAAAAACTGAAACAAAACAAAACCAACCAAACAAAACAACAGTTGCCACATGTGCTGGCTGGTTTTGTGTGACAATTTGACACAAGCTAGAGTCATCAGAGAGGAAGGAGACTCAGTTGAGGAAATGTCTCCTTGAGATCCAGCTGTAAAGTATTTTCTTAATTAGTGATCAGTGGGGGAGGGCTCAGCCCATGGTGAGTGGGGTCATCCCTGGGCTGGTGGTCCTGGGCTCTATAAGAAAGCAGGCTGAGTGAGCTATGGGAGCAAGCCAGTAAGCAGCTCCCCTCCATGGCCTTTACTTCAGCTCCTGCCTCCAGGTTCCTGCCCTGTGTGAGTTCCTGTCCTGACTTCCTTCAGTGATGGACTATGATCTGGAAGTGTAAGCAGAATAGACCCTTTCCTCCCCAACTTGCTCTTTGGTTGTGGTGTTTTCTCACAGCAATAGAAACCCTAAGACGCCATGTTACAACAGTTTAGCTGGCTGGTCAGTGTGGCGGAGGGCCCCGGGGTTGGTTTGACTATACCTTGGAGTCTGGTTCTCTAGCTGACTTTCCCGCCTCCGTCAGCACACACCGGAGACTGGCGCCCCCATGTGGTCTAAATGGCACAGTGCCTCCCTGGGCTGCTCCTTTTTGGTGTCCGGAGGATGGGAGGGAGCTTCTGGAGGTTTCTCTTAGGAGAGCCTGGAAGTGGCTAAGAAATCCACAGGAAAACTCTGGGAGCCAGATGGGATTCTATGCCTGTCCTGAATTTGATGACCCACAGCATAGCTGAAGCAGGCAAAAATAGGGATGGTCTTGCCTGTACAGCCGAGACTAGGCGAAGTCCTCAGCAAAACAGACTGTAAGTGTCTGTGGTTTTGCATGCGTGCATGCCTGCAATGAAACGAGGTGTTACAGCCCCTCAAAGAGGAGGAACCCCTAGGGCTTAGTTGCTGGGGAGGCATCTGAGGGCTAGTGCTGCCCTCTAGTGGGTGTTGTGGGTGGCTTGCAGGTGCAAGCTCTGCCCAGGTGTTGCCTAGGAACTAGATCAAAGACACGCCCCTTCCCCTCTCCCATCTCCAAACACCCAGACCTGAGTCCTTGCCAGCTGCAGGCTTTTTAAAGGAGTTAGCCAGCTATTAGCAGGCCTGGAGGCCATCGAGGAAGCTTTGGACCCACTGTGCTCCTGGTAACGCACTAGCAGTTAAGGAAGGCACAGCGTCATAATTGTCATTAAAGTACTACTTGCCAGGGAGGAGCTGGAGGAGGAGGGCTCTGCTGAGGCCCACTAAAGGAGAGCTGTTACCTCCAGCATGGCTTTATAGAAGCATGTTTTCATTCTCCTTTAACGCTTTTTAAAACTTGTGTTTCATTTGTGTGTGTGTGCCCGTGTATGCGCATGTGTGTGCACATGTGTGTGCGTGTGTGTGCCCGTGTGTGTACCCGCGTGTGCCTGTGTGTGTGCATGTGTGTGCCCGTGTGTCTGCACGTGTGTGTGCACGTGTGTGTGCACACGCTCACATGTGATCCATGGTCCGTGTGTGGAGGCAGCAGGTTCTCTCCTACCATACGGGCTCTGGGGTAGACCTCAGCTGGCACACTGAACTGTGACGCACAGGGTCTCATCGTGTAGACCAGGCTGCCCTTGAACTCTGGATCTATCTGCCCTTCCTCTCACGGGCTGGGATTAAGGCCATGTGCTGTCACACCCAGATACAAGATGTGCGACCCTAGAGTCTTCCTGGGCACAGCTCCTGACAGAGCCTCACTTGAGTCTCCCCACTTTCTGAGTAAAGTGTTGTGGAGTGTTTTTGTACACTGTGAAGATGTGTCTTTGCCAAGGCACCTTCTGATCGCTTTAATAAAAAACTAAAGGGCCATTAGCTAGGCAGGAGGTTTAGGTGGGAGAGCCAGACAGAGAGAACTCTGGGAAGAAGAAGGGCGAGGTCACCAGGAGAGCAGGAGAAGCCAGACAGACATGGAAGGAGCCAGACACCCAAAATGGGGTAGAGGTAAAAGCCACGTGCTAAAACATAGGTCAATAAAAATATGGGCTAAAACCAGGTGGTGGTGGTACATGCTTTTAATCCCAGCACTCGGGAGGCAGAGGCAGGCGAATCTCATTGAGTTCCAGGCCAGCCTGGTCTACAGAGTGAGGTCCATGGCTACACAGAGAAACCCTTCCTCAAAAAAACCAAATAAATAAATAAATAAATAAATAAATAAATAAATAAATAAATAAATGCATTAATTTAAATCATAAGAACTAGTTAGGAACAAGCTTAAGCTATCAACTGAGCTTCATGGTTTCTATGTTGTGATTCGGGAGCTGGCAGGAGGGACTCCTACAGTAAAGTTTTTCTCTCCTCACTATCTCACTTGCCCTTACCCTTTGTGGATTCTTGCCATGTTGTCTTAGGGTTCCTATTGCTGTGGAGAGACTTCACGACTATGGCAATTCTTTTTCTTTTTCTTTTTTCTTTTTTGGATTTTTTGAGACAGGGTTTCTCCATAGCTTTTTGGTTCCTGTCCTGGAACTAGCTCTTGTAGACCAGGCTGGTCTCGAACTCACAGAGACCTGCCTGCCTCTGCCTCCTGAGTGCTGGGTTTAAAGGCGTGTGCCACCACCGCCCGGCTGACTATGCCAATTCTTACAAAGGAAAAAATTTAATTGGGGTGGCTTACAGTTCAGAGGTTCAGTACATTATCATCATGGTGGGACGAGGTAGCATGCAGGCAGATATAGAGTTGGAGAAGCCGCTGAAAGTCCTATATCTTGTATACAACAGGAATTAGTCTGTCTCTCTGGGCAGTACCTTGAGCATATATGAGATCTTAAAGTCCGCCTCCACAGTGACACACTTCCTCCAACAAGGCCGCACCTCCTAATAGTGCCACTCCCTTTGGGGGCCATTTTCTTTCAAACCACCATGTATTGGTGGGCTGTGGCGGAGATAAACCCTCTTCAGAACCACAAAACCCAGTGTGTTTTGTGAGCTCTGTCAGCTGAAGATCATGGCCACACAGCAGGCACAGCCTTGCACTGGGTGTGCCAGACCCATGGGCTGCTGGGGCTATGGTGCAGGGCTCAGAGTCTTCACCTGAACCCACAATAACAATACAAGGCCTGTCTTACGGTTCCATCCATGGTTATGAAGAGACACCATGACCAAGGCAGCTTAGAGAAGAAAGCATTTAATAAGGGGCTTGCTTAGAGTTTCAGAGGGTGAGTCCATGACCAATGTGGCAGGGAGCATGGCGGCAGACATGGTGCTGGAGCAGACTCTGAAAGCTTACACTGTGGTCCTTGGGCAAGAGACAGAGAGTTGTAGCTGGGTCTGATGAGGACTTGGGGAACCTCAAAGCCCACTACCAGGGACACACCTCCTCCAGCAAAGGCTACACCTCCTAATCTTCCCTAAACAGTTCCATCAACTGGGAACCAAATATTCAAATATATGAACCTATGGGGGCCACTCATTCAAACCATCACAAGGGTCCCAGTGTGCGAGGACCTGGAGAAGAACTTGTCAAATGGCAGCGAGACCATTACTCACATTGCCCAGAATCTCCTCCATCCCTTGGTCCTTCCCACCCCCAGGGTTGCCCCACTGTCAAATGACAGCTCACCTTCTGAAATCCAGTCCTCAGTTTCTCATTCAGACTCTTTTACGAAGATGAACTTGCTTGTCTAACAGTGAACCGCTCTCATTTTTCTTAGGGTGGTGGTGGGGCCGGCTCAGGTCAGTCACACGCTGCCTCAGTTTCCCCATACAGTCCCTGGCAGGGGTACTCTTTAGGCAGAAAGTGGGAGTGATCTCAGAAGTCTGTTAGTGCCCAGGTGGCTCCTGGGAGGAAGGATGATGACATTCTTGGGTGCTTCCTAAGGGTTTTCTCCATGCCCGTAGCCTCACAAGAACAGTGGCTTAGGCGCCTTAATTTTACTTCTTTTGCTGGAAGGGCTGTGCTGATCAGGGTCTGACAGCAGCTCTCTTGGCCCACAGACTGATGGTCGAGTCTGAGCAAAACTGGCTAACTGCCTTCACCTCCATGTCCTATCTAGAGAGGGACAAGACAGAAAGGTGTGTGCTCACCTGTTATGTTAGCACCATGATGTCCAGTGCCTAGTCAGGTGACTGCCCCCATGCAAGGGATGCTGGGAAACATCATACCATAAGACAAATCTTACACAGCCAGGACAGGCCTCAAAATCCTGGTTCTTCTGACTCCACCTCCTCCTAAGTGCAGGTGTGTGCTCCTGGCTGGCCGGGCTTTATTACTTTTACAGAAGGAAAGAACAAGGCAGACTGGGCTCACATTTGTAATTCTAGCCTGGGAGACAGGAACAGGAAGACCATAGTTCAAGGTCATCTTTGAGCTGTGGTGAATTTGAGGCTAGCCTAGGCTACACACGACCCTATCTAAACAAACAAACAAAAAGAAGAAAAAAAGAGGAGGAAGAGGTGCAGACGTGGAAGAGAATAGAAGGCAAATCAATCAATCAATCAATAAATGAAAAACAAGTGGGCTACACCAGACAGGGTGTGAGACCAGTCAGCAGGCAAGCGTTAGGGAACTGGAAGAGGGGGCAGAAAAATTTCAAACACTAACATGTATGCAAGCAATCCTCAAGCCACATGTTACTGCTCAGTCAAAAAGAAACCAGAAAAGGGCATAGCTTAGCGGTAGGGAGCTTGCCTATCATGCACAGGCCCTGGGTTCAATTCCCAGTGCTGCAAAAACCAAACAAAAACCCTGACCCATACAAGAGCAACAGCACACTTGGAAGCACTCTCTTGGCCACAGAGCTACAGGGGAGCTGACTCCCTGCTGTCAAACTTAGCTAAAGACAACTGGGTAAACACAGCAACAGACTCGGTTAGCAGCCCTGCTAAATACGGTCCCACGTGCCAGCCTCTGACTGTGAAGGGAAGCCACCAGCAGTGGCCATTGTCCCCTCAGTCGGCCTAGGAAGGCAGAGCACAGTTTTCATGGCCGAAGTCCATGCCATCTAGGCAGAATGAGGTTCCTATGCCTACTAAAAAACAAACAAACAAATGGTAGGTGACAAAGCCTGAATGGGACAGGTTGTTCTTCCCCAGCCATCCCTTCTGGAGCCTTCTCCAGCCACCCTCTCCCTGAACTACTTCACTAAAAGCCTGCCAATTAAAGATGCTTCCTTTGGTTCTTTGTCTGGCAAGGGGCGGTAGGAGAGATCCTCACCAAAGGACCCACATGGTTCTCCAGGTCTCAGCATCCTGGCTGTCCAGGTGTAGAGCCAGGGCCAGAGTTAGAGAGAGGGGAGGGCTGGCCCTGCTCTGATGGAGACCAGCAGTGTGTCAGCACAGCCTAGCATGCATTGCTGGGCACTCAGAGTCCTGACCCTGACCTCCCCATCCTGCCCCAAGAGAGCCTGTTCTGAACACTGTGGGCCCCTCTTCTGAAGTACTCGGTGTCCTTGGACGTCCTCAGCATTGGTCAACATTCCCATAAAATATGGTTTCCTTTAGCTCAAAAATGTTTTTCTTATGGCACAGCCAATCCATCCACCCCTCAGTGCTCCTCCTAGCAAGGACCTTGTAAGCAATTTTTATTACAATGAGATAAAGACCCTGTGGCCACAGAGCAAAAACAGTCTGCTTCCTGCAGATAGTAGGGGTCAGATTTCTCCCCGCACCCGACTTCCTGGAGTCTTGATCACACAGCATCTCTGCCACCTTTGTTTCCAGGGGCCAAGCACTTCAGTTCTGTGTGTTGGCTGGGACTTTGAACCGGTGGCTTCACAGTTTGTCTTTGGAAAGGAGCAGGCTGGCTGTCATTAATAACAAAATTAAGGATTAGAACCCCCTAACTGGAAAGAAACAAAACCACCTGTGACCTGTGGGAGGGGCCACAGCTGTTGTGCTTGAAGGTCAGCTGACCAGACCTTCCCAGGGGTTGGGCAGAGATGCAGAGGAGCTAGGGGAGTGTCTTAGAAGGCAGGCTAGGGCCATATTGTAAGAAGTGCAAAGCTTCGAGGTCCAAGCTTGCTAGGAGGGGCCTGCAGCAGTTCACTTGCAGGAAAGAGGGCCCTGACTCCAGCTCTGTCACTCAGGAGCTGTGTGGCCCTGGTGAGTCACTTAGCCTTTCCAATAACAGTAGATACAATATGGGAGGACTAGTTGTTTAAATTACTGTGAAGGGTGAGAATAGAGCCTAGCGTTTTAGTAGTGACAGGAGCTTGTGCTGAATGGGTGGAGGGAGGATAGAAGAGGGCTGGCAAGGAGCACTGAGGAGCTGTGGCTGAATGGGTGGAGGGAGGATAGAAGAGGGCTGGCAAGGAGCACTGAGGAGCTGTGGCTGAATGGGTGGAGGGAGGATGGAGGAGGGCTGGCAAGGAGCACTGAGGAGCTGTGGCTGAATGGATGAGGTAGGATGGAGGAGGCTGTCAGGGAGCACTGAGGAGCTATGGCTGAATGGGTGGAGGAAGGATGGAGGAGGGCTGGCAGGGAGCATCGAGGAGCTGTGATTGAATGGGTGAAGGGAGGATGGAGCCCTTGGGGATCTTTGAGCTTAGACTGAGCTAGCACAGCTGTGGGGCAGAGCACGGGTGGTAAGTCCTGGTGTAAAGCTTCATGGGGGCTCTGGAAGGACGGATGTGGGGTGCTTTGTGTGAGTTGTTTAGGGTCAGCCCTTTGTGGGCTGGGGTGTGCCTGAGAGGCCTGGATTCGGGGTGTTGGGTATGAGGCATGAAGCTGGGTAGGGAATAAGCAGGGCATGAGAAAGGAATGCCCTCCCTACCCCCACTGGTTCTGATATTCTCTCCTTGGCTGGCATCCAGAAAATTCAACACAGCCAGGCCACCTGTAAAAGACCAGGACTGCCCTGTTTAGGAAACACTGCTCGTGAGGCTGTTAGCAATGGCTCTAGAACCATGAGGTAGGTCCAGCCTTCCTGCGACGTGACTTTGTCACAAGCTCAGGGGTGCAGCCAAGAGCATCCAGTGTCTAGAGATCTGAAAATGGCTGAGACCGCGATGTCTCCAAGCAAGCAGAAGAGCAGCAGGTGCAGAAACTCCGCCATGTGTATTGTTGGGGAGACCAGGAATGATGCCTGAAAGTCCAGGCAATTTCACCAGGTTCTAAACTGTGAATTGATAAATGAATGGGGAGGAGGTTAGCGAGAGAGCCACTGGACACAGCATGACCGTCACACTCCACCAGCTTCTGCTGTTAAGTAGACGTCTGCGACCTGGGGGCAGGGGCACCTGGATACTCTGGTTCTGTTGGACATGAAGTGACACTGACGCTGGGGACCTGACCTGCTGCCATGTGTGGCTCTCTGGAACTGCTCAAGAAGGGGAGCTTCAGCAAGTGTGGGCACTCCAGGGCTCACTTCCTGCACGTCTGGACGGCAAACTTCCTGGGACAGCCTGCAGTCAACGTTCTTGGCTTTGCTAACAGCCTCCGCTGCATTGGCATAGCTGTGAAGAGCGCACCTTGACCACAGCCTCTAGAGCGCTGGAGCCTAAAGCCAACCGGCTAGTCTGTCCCCGGTCCCTGCCACAGACACGGAGAAGTGTCTGTTGTGGTGGGTGGTTAAGTTTTGGGATAATTGGTGGCATAGTAAAGGATAGTGCATGGGGGACCTTATACGCAGGAGGCAGGTAAGTGGACGTTCTGGCCAAGGTCCAGCTTGAAGTGTTTTTTTCTTTACTACCTTCACCCAGTAGCCATTCGTTGGTCTCCAAATAGGAACCTGGTTTTGGCAGTCTTTTTTTTTTTTTAATGTATTCATTTTGTAATTTAGATAGTATCTCATTAAGTAGCCCTGGCTGGCTTGGAACTCTCTGTGTAGACCAGACTGGTCTCAGACTCACAGAGATCCACCTGCCTCTGCCTCTTAAGTGCTGAGATGGGTCTGATATTCTTTTTTTTAAATAATTTATTCATTTATGTTCATTGGTATTTTGCCTGCATGGGTGTAGGTGTGAGGGTGTCAAGTCCCCTGGAACTGGAGTTACAAGACGACATGTGAGCTTACCATGCTGGTGCTGGGAATCAAACCCGGGTCCTCTTAGCCCCTGAGCCATCTCTCCATCTCACGGGTCTGATATTCTTAGAGCAAGTCCAATCCCTCATGGAGTGAGGCAAGACTCAGCAGGGCACTTGAGAGGCAGAGGCAGGTGGGTCTTTGTGAGTCTGAGACCATGGTATATGCCTGTTAACTCACGGAGGTAGGGGGATTGTAAGTTTAGAACTGGATTGGACTATATAGACTATCCTGTTTCCCAAAAACCTAGAGTCAACCAATCAGGAACCTGAGCCTGGGGAGATGGTCCAGTAGGAAAGCAGATGCCATGAAAACCTGAAGACCCGAGTTTTGTCCCTGTAACCCCCATGAAGGTGGAAGAAGAGAACCCAGCCCACAGAGTTGTCTTCTGACCATACTCATACCAAGGCATATGCACGCCTCCCCAAACACACACACTCACACACATGCTTGCACACACACTAATAAAGAGGACTTTCAGATCTTTCTAGAAATCAACTGTTCAAGATATTTATCCACTGGGCATGGTGGCACATGCCTCTAATTCCAGCACTTGGGAGGCAGAGGCAGGAGAATCTCTGAGTTTGAGGTTAGCCTGGTCTACAGAGTGAGTTCAGGACATACAGGCCTGTTACACAGAGAAACTCTGTCTCAAAGAAAAAAATAAATAAATAAAAAAATCCCCCAAACAAAAAACAAACTCAAAACAACAACAAAAAAGATTATATATCGGGCTGGAGAGATGGCTCAGTGGTTAAGAGCATTGCCTGCTCTTCCAAAGGTCCTGAGTTCAATTCCCAGCAACCACATGGTGGCTCACAACCATCTGTAATGAGGTCTGGTGCCCTCTTCTGGCCTGCAGACATACACACAGACAGAATATTGTATACATAATAAATAAATAAATATTTAAAAAAAAGATTATATATCATCTTCATCTTCCTAATAAAGTTGTTCTTAGCTTTTAAAAGATAATAAATAAAATCCAAAAAGTCTTTAAAAAACAGTACAAATCTAAACCAATATTCCCCCCCACAAGGACAGACAGACATCAGTGCCATCCTTGAAGATTGGAAAAAAGCATGGGTCAAGGTCCCTAGGACACCTCCATTAAACTTACCAGTCTGATTGACAGAGAGCTGGCAGAGTCTGGCTGGTGGGTGCAGATCACACATCTGTGACTGTCCTGACATCTGGAGGATTCACCCAGCCGCACAGACTTAGCGGTTGGCAGCAGTTGGGAGAGTTCAGGATGGTTCTCATGGGACAAAGTGGGGGGCATGTTGTCTGTAGCTCTGTCCCTGTGGTGGTTTGAGTGAGAATGTCCCCCACAAGCTCATATATTCGACTACTTGGTCCACAGTTGGTGGAACAATTTGGGAAGTAGGAAGTGTGACTCCTTGTGGGAGGAGGTGTGTCATGGGGCTAGGGTAGCCTAGAGGTTTCAGTAGCCCATGCTAACTCAGTTAATGCGCGCTCTCTCTCTCTCTCTCTCTCTCCCTCCCTCTATGGATCAAGATGCGAGCTCTCAGCTACTACACAAACACTGCGCCTGTCTGCCTGCTGCCATGTTGTCTGCCGTGATGATCATGGACTCTAACCCGCTGGAACTGTGAGCCCCAAATTAAACACGTTATTCTCTAAGCTGTCCTGGTCATGTTGTCTTGTCCAGTAGTCCCTGAGGTGATATCAAATCTGTCGCCTCTGTCGTGCCATGGTTTGAAGAGACCTGGACTCTCGGGGCATTGCAGAGTGAAGGAGACCCATCACACGATGATATTGTCTAAGAGGTGTTTGCCAGGCAAGCAAAACTCGGCTTGGCAAGGTCATGGAATGGGATTAGCAGTCAGCTTCTTCTGTTGTGGTGTGGCGGAGGCTTTGGGTCAAGGTCTCCTGTAGGTCAACAGGGCCAGGAGCTGACTGAGGCCCAGGATGACCCTGCTCTTCCTGCCACCACTTCTGGAGGGCCTGGGGTTCCAGGACAGTGTGCTATCACTTGGTTTAGGGGGGCTGAGGAATTGGATGCAGGTCTTTGGTGTGCTCGGTGGGCCCTCTACCCTCTGAGCTACATCTCCAGACTTTATTCCCCCTCTTTGTGGTGCCGAAGATGAAACAGAGTCTCCCTGTTCCTCTGTTGCTGAGCTGTGTCCCAGGACCAAGACTCAGGTGCTGCATTTTCCACCTGAGAGGGCTAAGCCCGTGGACACCAACACTCTCTGCAGAGGTACTCTTATTTTCACATGTGTCTTGGACTTGGTGGCTTAAAATGCCAGAAATCGATTCCCTCACAGGTCTAAAGAGGTCTGCAGGGCTGTGTTCCTAGTGAAGACTCTTTGCCTCTGTTGGCTTTTAGCAGCTTTGAGGATTCGTGGTGCACGTGGCTTTGTTGTTTTTCCTGGTGGTCACACCTGAATCTACTAATATTTTAGCTACTGTCTGTGCCTGCGGACCCCAGCAATCAGCATCCCACCCCTCAGCCTGTACCTGGTGAGATTTCTGCTCCTGCCAGCATTGGCTTGACCATGGCACAAAATGTCGGTTTTAACTAAGCTTGTATTGTTTTATTTACCAATTAAGACTCGGGAGTCAGATGGTGGGTTGAAAACCTGCTAGATTAGAGAAGCCGAGAAGCCATCAGCTGACCTTCCCTTTGGTGGGAGACCCAGCAAGAGAGCATCTCTCCACTTGTCCAAAACCATAAAGAGACCTGAAATCTCCAGTCCCCTCCCTATTCCTTCCTCGGTGTTTCTCCATCTGTATTATTGGCTCCTCTGTCCTGGTCCTCGCTATGGTTAATTCCTGTCACCTAGTTGCTGGCTTTGCCCCCGATCCAAGGTTAATTTTATTAACATAGTCTCGGAGTTTCACAGTGTCATCAAATATCCTGCAACAGGCTTTGTTCGGAGCTCCCGCCATCCTCCTCTCCGCACCCCTACATGCCTGTGTGCTCTCCTTGTCAGTCTCTCACAAGCACCCCTGCCTTTTTATTTAGGGTTTACTTACTCAGAAACTGAGGGTGATCTCATTTCGATTCTATTTGCATACAATGGAGGAAGTCATCCTCCTGGATTGGGGCTCTTGATAGATTTTTCTGGGGTCATTGGTCAACCTACCTCAGGGTCTAGGAGTTTGGGGCTAAGCCATGCATCTCTCATGGGTGGAAGGAGAGGCTTGTGTGGCCTCCTAACGACCCCATGTGGAGGCCTGCTTTGGCCCATTCCTGTGTAAGTTCCTTGATTTCTCTTGTGTTGTGCACACTGGTGTCAGTGTGGGAGTAGGCCTGAATGGCCGCCTCTCTCTGAGCGGCTCACAGGGCTGCAGGTAGCACCTCCAGAAGGCAACTTAGAGAGGAAGACTGAGTAACTGGGCAATATGGAGCCAATCAGGAAAGAGAAGGGCTGTCTAACTTCCACTTCCTCTGGCTAGAGGGGTCTTTCAGGTTAGGTCGTCATTCTGGACAGACTGAGACCTTTGGTCCATATCACAATCTCACTCATCAGCTTCAGGGTGTTACTCTGTCTTCTTTGCTAGCTCCAGTCCAACCATCACCAAGTCGAAGACTAGACTCCCAACCATAGCGCCATTTGCCTCTGTCTCCCAGATCCACCCTTGCCAGCTTCCCAGCAGTGCCCATGCCTGCTTTACCAACTCTGGGTAGGCTGCAGGAGTTCTAGTGCTGTGTTGTCAGCTGGGGGCGCTCCTGCCCCATGGAACCTGCGTGCTCCCAGTGGGGGCAGGGCGGCTGCAGCTTTCCAACAGGACCCGTCCAGCCTGTCTGGCAGGTCTCGGTGTGGTTAAGGAAGCCACAGGCCTGGGAGAGCTAGGTTATACATACTCTGAAAGGTGTGTGTGTGTGTGTGTGTGTGTGTGTGTGTGTGTGTGTGTGTGTGTATGTGCATGAAGAGGAGGGTAATCAGTGATGGTGTGAGTTGTATAGCAGTGTCCTGGTTCCTCTGGCTCTCTCAGGCCTGGGATCTCCACAGTGTTGTAAGAACTCAGGTGAAAAACTGGGCTTGACCCTGCCCACCCCCAGACCCTTCCCTGGGACTCCAACTTTTCACTCAAGCAGGGCTGTGGGGTCTTATGTGTCTCTGCCATTTGGATCATCACTTCTTGTAAGTGATACTTCTGCCACAGGACGGTCATGGGGATGAGCTGGGCATGTGGGGGAGGAGGGACCTAGCACTGAGCCTTCGTGATGTCAGGAAGGATGGAGGTGTCAGTTGGAGAGCCCGGTGAAGGCATAGACTACCCCTGAGAACTGGTCAGGGAGCTGGGCTCCGAGAGCCTGCTGTTCAGAGGCAAAGCTGCGGGTGGGAATCTGTCTGGGAGGAAGGGGCCTTCGGAGCTGGAGTCTGGGGCCTGGCTTAGGGCTACAGAGAGGCCTAAGCTGTCCAGGGAAGAAGGTACTCCTGACCCAGGGACTGTTTTGTTCAGCATGGGGTCCTGTAGTGTTGGGTCAGGACATGGCTGGCAGTGGACTCTTGTTTGCTGGGCTGGGTTGAGGGTTTTGACTGCTAGCCATCAGGCTGCAATGTTTGGAGGGGATTTTGCTATCAACCTCCACCTCTAGAAGACCCACAGGCCTTGGGGTGGGGGAGTCATCCTCTGATGAGCTTGGGGTGGGTTGAGGGAAGGGCTGACGGAAGAAGCATTCTGGAGAAGGGGGAAAAGGTGCTGGGGCCTAGGCCATGGTAGCAGCTGGAAAGCAGGGCAGTTTTGCTAGGAGAAAAGCCTTTTCTCCATTGAACTGTGAGGAACCCATGTTGGATGGCAGCAGACACTCTGACCTGGAATCTGGCCTTACCTGACCCGGAATCTCCTGTGTCCATTAGTTCTTACTGCCCATGAATGGCTGTGACTTCTGGCAAGGCTTCTGAAGTGAGCCCTGATTGTATGGAGACCTGGGATTGGGCAAAAGAGTTTAAGCCTTAACTCCACTGAATGACATGTGACAAGAGTCCTATGGGTCTCATGTGCGTGTGCCCCTGGCTCACCCATTCTGTAGGTCGGGACTCTGGACACGGTGGTGACAAGACAAGAAGAGTCCCTGCAATGGTCCCGCCTCTTGAGGGCTGAAGGTGAAGGGAGGCTGCTCAGGACCTGGGAGCCTGGGCCTTGCTTCTGCCTGAGAGGACTATGGGATGCGGCTTCAGGCCAGGGATCAGCATCCCCTCTGCTGGCTGTGTCAGCTGCTTTGGAAATGGTGGAGGTGCAGAGGCTAGACCAGCAAGCTAATCCTGTGCCTCTCTCTAGATGGCAGCTGGCAGGTGGTCCCTCCAGTCAAACTCGTGAGGCTTTTAGGATGGAGAGGGGGCATTGTGACACAGGGAAGGGCTGTGGTTCTGGGAGAAACTTTTGACCTTTGTTCCAGGAGTCTGAACTTGACCTCCTGCTGAGGCGTGGGGTGTGCAGGAAGGCATTGTTGCTTAGGGGTCCTAGCAGGCACAGTACACCAACAGTTGGGAGGATGGTAGACCGCAGTGGGACAGTGGGTCTGGGGGCTACGTGACTCCCAGGAGTCCTGGAGTGGAGCTGCTAGAATCCCTAGGGGAAAGAATGTCTTGTCCCTAGCCATTGGCCGTTATGGTATCTCACAGCCTGGGCGTGTGGGCATCTGTCCCACTACTCTGGTCCATTCCAGGTAGTTTTCTGAAGAGGGTTCCAGAGAGTGGCCATGGGACAGGCTTAGGTGGGCAGTCAGGATAGAAGTAAGCTTTATGGGGAATTTGGGGCTTGGGGCGGGGCTGGTGGTAATGGTGGAGGTCACATGCTTCTGGGGTGAGGACTAGGGGCCAGGCTGGAGGGGCTGTGGAGTTGGGTCAGCGTTGGGTTAGCACTGGGATTTGAGGTGTGAGTGTGGCAGTCTGAGGGTCAGGGTCTGAGATGGGATGGGTTTATATCTGAAATGCCAAGAGGGGTTGGCTTAAGGTATAGTTAGGATCATAGTTCAGACGGGTTTGGGGCTGGCACTGTCCTAGGGGATGAGGGACAGGCAGGGTTGAACTGGCATTGGAGCCTTGAAGAGCAGCCCTTATTGGGTCCTTCTTCTCCCTTTGTCTGTGATCTTGGATAGGGACACTGAGGGAAGCAGGGCCCCTCTACCCTGGGCACCTTGCAATGGACCCCAGGTCTAGTGTCTCGTGAAGCAAGGTCTGTGATGGGCCTGGGCTCTATTCCAGGGAGAGTCATAGTTTTGCCCTTCTTGCTGTCTGCCCTTCTGCCTTGGCCTCTTCTCTCACTCTGGACCTTGTCTAGGCATTTCAGCTCCTTTTGGCTGTGGCTAGTGGTGGGCTCAGCAGAGCAAGGCCTATCTTTCCTGACAGGATTCACTACCAGGTGTAGGTGGTGAGGCTGGGCCTACACCTCGCCTGACTTTAACCAGATGGGCTCTCTGCAGATTGGGCTGTCCCATCTTGTCATGGCTCCCACATTCCAAGGGCCTGGCTGAGGGGTAGAATCAGGGCTATGTCTGCGTAGTCTGTCCTGGGGATGGGTCATTCCTTCATGGGGGCATTTCTCTCCTGCCTCTATCACCCTCCAAGTTTAGCCACTGGGGAAGCGAGGCGCTGGACTTTGATGCCCAGGCTGAGTTGCAACTAGGTATCCTGTTAGGCTGGGATATCAGCCTGAGCCCAAACTGTCCAGGCACCTCTGGCCCAGCTCCTAGCCCCTCAGCCAGACCTGGTCACTGAGGGGTTGTCTCCCTGTTGCCTCTGCTGCACCCACTTAAGCGGGATGGGGGTGAGGAGGCTTGTTGATTCCTTGGAGTGAGACCATTAGCAGGGTGGGGGCAGGTGTGTCTCTGAGTGAGTCAGGCTGGATGCCTAGGCCCTGAGCTGGTGGCTTTTCTCTCCCACTGGCCTGGTAGGTTCATGCCCCGGCCCTGAGTCACCAGGGTGTGGTCAAGCCACCTGGCAGCACAGTAGATACGCATGGCTACACACCTGGATTAGGGCATTGTGTCCTGGGTGCAGAGGGGCTGGCTGGTGGTGTGGCACAGTGGTTGGCCGTGCTGAGTGCTCCTAAGATCTGAGCCAGATGTGAGAACATCTGTGCTGCTGCCCTACCCCTGCCCCCTCGTCAGTCCACCTCACTCCTGGGACCCCTCAGCACCCTCATTTAGAGTTAAGCTGGACCTGGAGTTTGAGGCTGGTTTCCCTGAAGAATGTTGGGACCAACAGAGCTGTCCCCTACTTTACAGGCTGGGAGAGACTGTGTCCTGTCTCCGAGAGAGCACGCACTGGCCACGACTGGTGTGGTCCCGGGCTTTGAGTGTTAGGAAATGAAGGGACCCTGGTCTATGATCACTTTCTCAATGCATCTTGGGTAGAAGAGGTGTTTGTTTAAGGTGGTACTATCTCTAAGCTGACTGTCTGGCCTTGGCTCCCCCTTTACCCTGGAATCTGGAGAGGCACAGCCTACCATTACCTTACTAGAGGTGCCTCTGGGAGTTTCCTTCCTTGGACAGGGACAAGGCACAAAATGTGGGTCCCTAGAAGGTCACCCCCTTCTTCACAGGTACCATGCGTCTGGGTAGGTGGTAGGTGTCAGGAGGGCCAGCATGGCTGTGAATGAGGTGTGAAGAAAGGTAGTGCTGTGCTAAGTCCCATCTCACTCACAGGGCAGGCTTGGGGCCTCAGAGGTTGCCTAGACCAGCAGGAGGGAGGCGGGTGGGGGCTCCTGCACTAGCACTGGCCCCACCCCCTCCACCCATCGCCTCCACCCACACCCTCCAGGGTCTGTCAGAAGCTGTTCCAGCACAATAGAAAGTACCTTATTAGGTAATATATGCTTTCTGCCAGGTGGGGTGAGGACAGGCGGCCTGCCAGGCCCAGACAGAGCCCAGCTTCTGTGGTGTCTCAGAGCTGGCACTGGCCCCAAACCTAGCTATCCCACACCTATCTGCCTATGCAGCCCCTGCTGTCTTACCTGAGACCCCAGGGAAACATGGGAAGTAGGCAAGGTGGCTATGCCATCCTGGCCACTGAGATATGAGTGGACAACCAGGGTACCTTCATTTCTCCCTGACAGACCCAGGCCACAGTAGCCAGGCTGGTATTCCCCCCTGCTAGTGCTCCCCCCTGCTGGTGCTCTTCCCCTGCTGGTGCTCCCTTCTGCTGGTGCTCCCTTCTGCTGGTGCTTCTCCCTGCTGGTATTCCCTCCCTGCCGGTGCGCTCCCAAGCCTCGCAGTTTGGTAACGGGGTCCTGGGGTCCTAAGGCTTTCAGTTAGACTTTATCACAGCAGGAGGGCTCAGCAGGGGTCAGGCCTAAGCACCCCAGGCACAGCTTTCTGGCTCACCCCTTTCTGGCTCTCTCTTAGCTTCTTGGGAGGCTGGCGTCCCCAAACACCCAGGCCACCACTTGCTCTCCCAGTCCTTGGTGCCTCGTGTGCCCTGTCCCGTGTGCCCTGTCCTTTGTGCCAGGTGCACCACCTCAGGTTGGACCCAAGAGATAAAGTGTGCCACTCCGTAAGATCAGGGACTTTTGGAGCAGAGCAGTCTTCCCACAGGACTCTGTGGAGGGGCTTTAACCGAAGTCTCAGGGCTCTGCTGAGACGGGGAGGCAGCTGTCTGTGGGAAAGCGAGGGTGGTGTGATTTCCCAGGAACTGGAGGCAACAGGAAACTCGCTCGCCCTGGAGTCCAGAGTGCTGCACTTACTGCACCCCCTTTGTCCAGGCCCCTTCTCCTTTACTTCAGCCTCCCTGGCCTCTTGACTTGTCCGGTCGCAGTGCCTTGGTTACTGAGGATTTCAGGGGTGGCTTTTTGTGTGGAGACAAGCCAAGTAAGTGTTTTAATGCGCAGAGCTACCTTTGCCTGGGTGGGGCAGAAGGGAGCAAGCTCCTGTGCTCATAACTTCTTCCACAAGCTTTGGGGCTCTGGGACCCTGCACCTCATTTTATAAGTCAGATAATCCAAACAGTCCTCCCCGCTGCCTAGCTCTTACCTCCCATTTCAAGCCCTGGCTCTCAACCTTCCTGACGTTGCAACCCCTTAACACAGTCCCTCATGTTGTGGGGACCTCCAACCATACACTCATTTCATTGCTACTTCATAACTACAGTTATGCTACTGTTATGAACTGTAATATAAACATCTATGTTTTCCAATTCTTAGGCAACCTCTGTGAAAGGGTTGTTCTTTTGCAAAGGGGTTGTGACCCGCAGGTTGAGAATGACTACTCCAGAGGATGAGCTGCCTGGTGAGGTTGGCTTACAGGTTGCGGCTCCCTGTTGCCCTATCTCTGTAGCTTCGGGAATTCCTAGGCCCTATTCTGGGCTCACTGGGACCATCCTTTCCCAGCCTGCTGGACCATGAGCTTTCTGCCTCCAGGGCTGTGCTCTTTAGGGAGTGCTGTCTGCTGCCCACACTCTGGTCTGAACTCAGTACTCATCTGTTAGAAGCTGAGTGGTCCCTGCTCCCGGGGGCTCACTTCCTCACCACCGCCAGCTACTTTGCCGGGAGGCCTGGTGCATGAGCAAAGCCTTGGTGGCCGGGTATGGGCTCCACTCATTTTCCACCCTCAGCCTCCTCACCCCGTAACCCTTCACACATACACTAACATCCATGCCCAGCTGACTCCTTCTGGGCATTCCAAAGCAGACACTGTAGCTGCAACCCGCTGGGACTTCTGGGTCGGTGCTGTAAATGGGGCATCCGGCCATACTCTCCTGGCCTATGGGCTCCTATAGGCCTTGGGGAATTAGAAGGAAGAGGAGAACTCATGGCGTGTCCACAGGTTATCAACACCTCCAGGCCATTAATGAGGCCTTTTGGGGCCTGGACAATGTACACTTAGAAGATTCCAGAGTACCAAGGCATGAGAGGTAGATGGTGTGGCTTCTCTTAGAGTCTGGGTTCAGAAGAGGACTGAGAGCAGGTGGCAGTCTGAACAATGATCAGTTCATGCGGTTAGTGAGCACTTACTGTATACAAACGCAGTGGACGGTGAGAGCATGTCTGAACTGGGACAGTCCAGGTTCTTCCCAAGTCCTAGACAAATACATCCGGCATGGCCTTAGCAATGGCACCATGTCAGCCGCCTCCGGTTAGGGCCAGAGTACACGTGCACACATGCTGCCTTGGGTCACACAGTGCCCTGTGCTTGGGATTGGGGCCTGTGCTGCTGCCCCGGCATCTGCTGCCCAAGGGGCATCTGTTTGTTGCCCCAAGCATGGTGCCCAGGGTTGGCAGAGGCTAGAGGTGTTGGCCCAGGACTAGCAGAGAGATAGTTTATGTGTATGAGTGCTTTACCTGCAGTATGAGTGCTTTACCTGCAGTATGTGTATGTACCATGTGTGTAAACTGGTGCTCATGGAAGTCAAAAGAAGGCATTGGATCCCTGGAACTGGAGTTACAGATAGTTGTGGAACAGCATGTGAGTGCTTGGGAGCCAAACATGACTCTGCTGCAGGAATAACGAATGCTTTTAACCACCGAGGCATCTCTTTAACCCCCTCCTTTAAAAAATAATTTAAAGACATTTATTATTATTATTATTATGAATGCATGTACACACATGTGCATGCATTCCCATGTAAAGATCATAGCATAATTTTTTGGGAGTTGGTTCTTTGGGCTCTGGGACACCTGCTGTGCCATCCTGCTGACTTAGACTGCTCCGTGTTCTGCAGTACAGGAGCCAGAAAAGAAATCCATGAGGAACAAGGCCTTTGTACAGGGAGGTGCCAAGGGGGTGTGTGTATGTGTGTGTATACCATGCATACGTGCATGGGAGAATATGTAGATCTGTGTGTGTGAGTGGGAGGCAGAGAAGGGACAGGGCTAAGGTACTGGCTGATACATGTGTGAAGGTTTGGCTTGTCCTATGTTCGCAGCAAGTTTGGCCCTTGTTTTCTGAGAGGTGTTGGAGGATCTAGGGCAAGGATCTGAAGGACCTGTGGAAAAGGTCTGTCAGCGTCATGGGTGGGTGGAGGACTGGCATTCAGGCGGCCTGATCAGTGGGCTTGAAAGGAGTGTCAGGGGTCAGTACTGGCCTTCTCCTGGGCAACTCTAGTGGGGCAGGGCCGACGTTGGGTTGGTGTGATCTGGGGGGTAGGAGTCACTGGATGTCTCCTTAAGCCCCTGGAAGTGGCAGGAAGTGGCTGATGAGGGTGGTGGGACCCTGGGAGGCTTCTTGGGGATGGGGTACCCCCTCCCACCCGGTACTGAGGGCTACTCCCAGGCCTGCAGCAGCTCGCAGCTGCCGACAGGGGGCGGTTCCATTTCAGCTTTGGGAGGCTCCTTCTGGGCCCCGGGCTCAGCGCCCTGGAATGTGGCGCTCAGATGTGGCGGCGCCGCCCGCGTCGCGTCCAGTCCTGTCCTGTCCCATCGTGTTACGTCCCGTCTGGGCCGCCCTGAACAGCCTCCCTGCCCAGGCACGCCAGCCGCGGGCGGACACCAGCTGTCTGCGGGAACAGAGGCTGCGAGCCCCGCCCCACGGGGTACCTGGGCCCTGGCACCCCAACCCTGTCAGGGTCTCGCCCTCACTGCTTGAGCTGGGGACTTCTCTATGGGAAAGAATCTTGGCAGTGAGTTACACCTGGTCTTTATACGTCAGAAACTTCCCACATGCTCTGCCTCAGTTTCCCCCTGTTAGAAGGTGATGTTCCTGGCCGTGCTGGTGTGCTAACCAGTAGAAAAAGCTTGTCCGTGCTCACCTTCCCATCAGACTACCAGCTAACCCCAATGTTCAGCTCCTTAGAAGGGTCCTTTCTTAGTGTCTCCCTTCCTTCGGTGGGCTGTGGTTCTCAGGCTGGGGATGGGGAGTGGGGAAACAGAAGCCCTGGTCCGTGCTGGCAAGCTGGGAGCAAGGTAGCGAGCCGGGGGGAGTGCTCCCTCATCCCTGCTGTCCCGCCCTTGCCCTGACTTGGGTAGAGACTCAAAGCAGTAGCTGGCAACAAAGTGTGCTAGGGCAGGAGGGGAGTGCAAAACATGTTTCATTTGACCGCTGGGTAAACTGAGGCTGGAATTTCTCCAGTTATTGGCAGAAGCAGAACTAGACTACGGCTGCTGAGCCCGATTCCAGGCCAGTGCTCCTTCCCATCTGTCTCTCACTGGAAGGTGGTGTAGGTGCATTCAGCTCCATCATTCCCGGGTCCCTGATCTGCTGTCCTGCCAGGAAGTTTCCCAAGGGACCCTGGGGAGAAGCTCCCTTCAGCTGTTCCTCCCAATAGAGGGAGTTCCATGGGTTTGGGGTACATGGCCCCCTCGCCCCCATTTCCTCACCTGCTGGGCAGTGTACAGGACAGAGCTCAGAGGGCGTGGTCTACCCTGCCTGCCAAAGGGGGTTTGCCAGAGACCCTTCAGTGGGCCAGCTGTGGGTTTAGAGCAAGGCTCTTTCTCTGCCTGGCCTTCAGATTCTCTTTTAAGATGAGAGTCCACAGGTTACAATCATGGGTCTGGAATGTCACCTCCTGGAGGAGGTCTGTGCCCCACAGTTAAGGTGACCCCCTGACCAGTTTTAGGGGAGATGGAAAGAATGGGCCCAATTAGGGTGACACTGGCTACATTGTGGCCAGTTTACCTCAGAGGACAAGCAAAAGGGTGTTAGGCAAGACATGTCTGCTAGACATGGCATCAGCTCCTGTCACTGCCTGTCAGAGTGTAAGGAGAGGGCCCTGACAAGTCACTGGAGCCTCTTGGGTTGGGAGCATTGTGAATGAAGTAGATGCATCCAGGGCTGGCCTTGAAGAGACTTTGATAGTCTAGGAGCCGTGGCTTTTCCCTCTAAAAGGACAGAGAATTCCTTTCCCTGGGGGTGGTCCTTTAGGGGGAGGTTTTGTCAAGGGAAGAACAAGGGGAGGCCATGATGTGACAGGGCCAGAGGCCAACCGCCTTGCTGGAACTATGGTCTTAGCAGATGTGGCTTGAGCAGATGTGGAATTGGGGAGTGGGCCAGAGAACCCTCAGAACCCTAGGCGCCCCAAGTCTCAGGGGAAGACTCACAAGTATCAAAGTAAAGCCTTGTGGCCTAGGGGTTAAATGGTCCCCAAGCGGTTTAGTTTGCACCCAGTGTCTGTGACCAAGAGGAAGCAGAAGACAGCAGGAATGCAGAAACCCAGCCAGGCCTTGTCCCAACAGGCAGCAGAGGGTCAGGCTCTAGGCTCCAGGCTCAGCCGTAGCTAAGCAGCCTCTATAAACAGTGAAACACACACGTTCTCCCTGAGTGTGTGCGTGCTGTTGTTCATGTGTGTGCCTGTGCTGAGGCCACGGTGTTTCCAGTCATAGATGGGGACCTTTCATGTTCCTTCCCGATCCCTGTCACACATAGGCCCTGCTGCCTGGTCTCCCCCATACATTGTCTCGCTCAGTCCCAACAGCCCTGGATCCAGGAGCCCTGGGTACCCACCCTTCTGGGTGGGAAGTCGTGCAACTGCAGAGCACAGGTCCCAGTGGAGTCACTCACCCTGGTGCTTCTGGGCTGTGCATGTGAGCAGTGACCAAAGCGTGTGTGCCCATGTTGGGATGGGTGCCTCGTTGGTGGGCCACATGTGTGTGTTTGCATGTGTATCCATGTGTGAGAACACATGTGTGCAATGTATACCTGCATTCAACAATGCAAGTCTGTGCCATGTGGCTCTCTCAAAGTGCTGACCTGTCAGCCCATGTACCCTCTCTCCCTTCTTGGTTTTGTACACAGGAGGAATATGTTAATATGTTTTTGTGTCAGGGCTACCAGGCTGGTGCCACATGGGATGTGTGATGGCTTCATGAATGGCACAGGGGCCTTTGAGAGTGAGCAGCGTGGCAGGAATGGGATTGGGCAAGAAAGGACAGATGAGAGGGATAGAGGGATAGTAGGAATGAGATTTCTCGACCTCTAACCAGGGGCAGAGATTCACTGTGGGCTCCAGCAAGGAGCCCCAAATCTGCTGGTTCTACCTCTCTTTCGGGGCCCAGCCTCCAGAACCTGGGACAGCCCTCCAGTGACCCTGCAGGGGGACCCAGGGTCAGAGCACCTGCCGGCTCTGCCAGGCAATCCTCCTCTGTCCTGAGGGAATGAAAGGGAGAAGGGGACCCCAAATGGTACTCAGCCTCCACTGTGGTTCACAGAAATAGGGAGAAGGCCTGAGGTACAGATAGTCACAGTCCCTCCGCAGCAAGTATGGGCTCTGCCTGTTGTGCCGGTGCAGATGGGACAATGGTCAGCAGGGGGCGCTTGGAGCCCACAGATTGTGAAAACAGCAGAGCAGGCTGTAACAGGAGGGTAGGATTCAAGTGCAAGGGAGGGTCATGGATGGTGTGTGCGTGTGCATGTGCATGCTTGTGTGTGCGCATGTTGTATACATGTGTGTGCATGCATGTGTGTGATGTGTGTGTATGCATGTGGTGTGTATGTGTGTGTGATAGAGGAGCACACACTTTACTACTAGCTCCCTGCCCTGCCAAGGGACAGTCTGTCCTGCTCGGAGAGGGCTGCGAATTGATGTTTGGGGCCCCGGGTAAGCTCTATGGAGGTAAGAGTGACGAACTTGCCAGTCCCTCTGTGAAGCAAAGTGAGTTGAACCTCTGTAACCATGAGGAAGGTTCAGGGGCAAGGAAGGACTTCCGTCTGAAAGACTTGAGGTCTGACCCTCTGCAGAACAGAGGTCTGACCTTGCTTCTGCCTCAGGGTGACCCTCTGCAGAACAGAGTGTCCTTCTAGACCCCAGCACACAAGGTCACCCTGGAAGACCGGAGCCTCCACTCTGGTTTGTCAACTATTTCTTCAGTAGCTATTCAATGACACCCAGTAAATACAAGGCCAGCAAAGGCCTGGGAAAGGGAAAATAGAAGGCCTTGCGAGTTGCCTGAGGTGGCACCTGACGAGAGTAACACCCGAGGGTCCTGAAGAGCCCTGTGGTACAACTGGTCTTCACCACAGAGATTGGCTCCTGCCTCCTTCTGCTTTGAGCCCCTGAGCCCTCAAGTCCTGTCTCACCCAGTCAGAGTCAAAGGCC
The DNA here is from genome assembly GCF_014885135.2 of Alexandromys fortis. Classification (NCBI taxonomy): domain Eukaryota; kingdom Metazoa; phylum Chordata; class Mammalia; order Rodentia; family Cricetidae; genus Alexandromys; species Alexandromys fortis. Next base: position 2,255,793 of record NW_026068089.1, read on the forward strand.
AGCCACTGGCCAGAAGGTGGACCCTGCCTGGCCTCCGGCCCTATCCTCCTCGCCCCCTCTGCACACCGCATCAGGGCGTTGGCCCCTGTGGTTTCCTCTGTCTCGGTTGCTCTTCCTAGGTTTCCACGCAGCTTCTTTTTCCTGCTTGTGTTTTTAGTGGCATGCCCCCTTCCCTGTCCTCCCTACAGACCGACCCCGCTCCCAGCATTTTTCATTCCTCCATCCGTCTTGCCTTTGACAGGTGTAGTTTTATACTAACACTTCTTTTTCTGTCCGTCTCTCACCTGTGTAGGTAGGAATTTGGGCTGATCTCCTTACTGTTACACAGAGTATACATGGCACAGGCATCAGTAAATACTTGTGAGGATTGAGTGTGGCCCTGGGATGGTACCACTCTCTTTACACATGCGCTCTTGAAGGGTGCTTGCATGCACGTGCATACGCCCACACATACACATGGTCTGGGAGTTGGGGACATCTGTATCCCGGCTCTGTTTGCTTTCCTTAGGGCAGAAGTTGAGTGGCTATTGTGACAGTCACCAGACTCACACATCCTAGCAGACACACTGATGGAAGGAGGCCAGCAGAGGAGGCTGAGCTTTCATTTCTGAGCAGAGGCTGTCAGGGGATGTGTAGGCACCACACAATTCTACCTAGGGCAGCCATTCAGCCAACTGCCCCCTCTGCAGGCCCATATGGAGTTGGACTCTGTCGGAATGCCACCCAGCCTTTGATGCTCAACTGTTCCCAGAAGGAAGGAAGAGACTGTGTCTGTCTAGTTCCCTGCCCTCAAATTCCAGAAGTGGCACCGTGTTCTCTCCCTTCTCCAGGGTTGCATTGAGCATGCCCCCTTCAGTCCTAGGGCAGACTTTCTTTTCTGTGCCTCTTAGTCCCCAGAAAGTGGCAGGTGGCTCCCCTGCCCTTAATACACTGCCCGTCAATTCCTGCATACATTTCTCTGTTGGAAACCCCCAGTGTGGTTTCTCTTTAGAAATGTTTTTATTAGCCCATATTAATTGCACACAAGAATGGGTGTGATACATTTACACATGTATTGATTTTGGTTATATCCATTGCCCTTTCCATTATCCGTGCCCCCCCCCCGCCCCCGCTGCCTAAATAGTTACTAGGAGCTTCACCTCTGAAGGAAATGTGGCGCTCCCCCCCATTGGGAGGGAGGAGACTCTACTTTCCCTTCCTTTTTTCCTTTTTCCTTTTTTTTTTTTTTTGAAAAGGTCTCACTATGCAGTTTTGTAGCTTTGGCTGACCTGGAACTCACTATGTAGACCAGGCTGGCCTCAAACACAAAGGGACCTTCCTGCCTCTTCCTCCTGAGCGCTGAGATCAAGGGTGTACAGCACATGTCTGGCTTCCGTGATGGGATTTCGAGGGCCCAAGCCTATGCTGCTGATGTGCTGTGAGTTTTATGAGCACCACAGCCACGTTCTGTCCAGAATTCCGCACCTCCTCCCACCTCCGCGCCTTCCCCGGGGCTTGCATCCCTTCCACTCCTCTTTTCTGAGATGTCCCCTGAGCTTCAGAAGGGGTAAGACAGATGTCCCGTCTGTGTATGGGCTTAATAGTCACTGCCCTCTCTGTTCTTGACAAGGTTCGAATCTAGATTCTGTCACTGCTGCCTACTGCAAAAAGAAGCTCCCCTGACTAGTCTATGTGCACAGGCATAGTTCTTCAGAAGACCTTGTTTTGGGCACATCACGTCCATTTAGCAAACCAACAACCGTGGTTTCCCCATGAGGGCCTATGACTCTTCAGCCACAGGCTTTGTTCTGGGTTTGCAGTACCAGATGTGAATTCCCTCCTGTGGAGTGGTCATCAAATCCAGTCTAGCCTGGTGTCTGGACACCATCTGCAGCGTGAGAGAGAGGCTGTGCTGTGTTCTGGGAGCACAACCCAAAGATGGAAAGGGACGGCAGAGTGGGAGAGGGGAGACGATTTCCTGGAGGGGGTGTCTAGATGGGGAGGTGTTGCTGTCCTAGACCGGACACTGAGGAAGCCGATGTACTGGGGAGAGTTCCAGGTGAGCTGCCGCTGCAGCCAGTATAAGGACTGGGCACACAGCAGTCTCTCAAAGATGGTGTTAGGGAGGGAGCAGGGCAGGGAGGAGGGGGGTTAGGTCCTGAGGTTCCAGATCTGAGGTCTGAAATTGGGGCCAAGTGAGGCTGGCATTTAGCTCTTCTAATGCATCCTACTGCCCCATTTTTAGAGGTTCCAGGGACATGATGTTCTTGCCTCTGCCAGGAGAGGGCAGTGATGGCTGCAGTGCTGGCTGTCTGGGCCGGTCCAGCCTTATCTTACTGGGAAGCAGCCTGGGCATTGGCTACACAGGAAAGAGGAAGGGCTGGGTCCCTTCTCTAACCATTAGCTTCCTCTAAACACATGTCCAGGGATGAACAGATAGGATTCAGTCACTCCAGGTCAGGCCAGGGGACCAGATAGACCACCCGTCTCATCTATACTAGGGATTCAGGGACAGCTGGCCAAACCTTGTGTTGGTTGTTAGCAGCATTCTTAGACAGCCATTGTGTGCCAGACTCATGCTAAATTCTTTTCTCATGCATCAACGTAAACAAAAAGATTTATTTTAATTTGATTTGTATGGGTGTCTTGCCCGCACGTGTGTCTGTGTATCATAGAGGCCAGAAGGGTGTGGCATGTTCCCCTAGAACTGGAGTTACAGATGGTTGTGAGCCACCGTGTAGGTGCTGGTATCAAACCCGAGTCCTCTGCAAGAGAAGCAGTGCCCTTAATCATGGAGCTGTCTCCCAGCCCCCATGTCTCAATTTTTAAAAGCTTCACAACAAATAAACTATGCAAGTGTAGTTCTGCTCTCGGAGAATGCCCTGAACCATCCAGCCAAGCGCCAGGACAGCTCTGCAGATCCTCCTTCTCCTCGTGTGCTGCCCAGGGGGTCGGGCAATTGACCTCATGAGGCAGAGTGATCTGTTAAAGACACAGTACCTGAAACATGGAATATTTTGAGCTTAAGAAGATTAAATAGTAACGAGTGACACTTGAGAAGGGGTTTTGTGATGAACCCTTTCCTGCCTGTACTCATTGAAAACTCCTGTGAGAGCCTGGACCAGAGGGTAATAACCCTCACAGCCACGGATGCTGTGGGGGTGAGATTACCACCCTCACAGCCACGGATGCTGCAGGGGTGAGATCACCACCCTCAGCCACGGATGCTGCAGGGGTGAGATCACCACCCTCAGCCACGGATGCTGCAGGGGTGAGATAAACAGCTTACCCACCACCCTCCTCTCTCCTTGCTCCCTCCCACCATTGGTCTCTGAGGGACTCACAAAGCCTCCAGGATGTCTCCTGTCAATCTACTGTGTCAGTGTGGTTCCTAGAATAGCCAAAGACCCCAGCTAAGAACACAGATGGACAGCAGAGGGATCTTTAGCTTCCCCACCCCCAGCCCCTGCTATCTGTGACATGCGGTGCCATCAACACTCAGGAGCGTGACTCTGCTGAGGTCTCACAAAGCAGCCATGACAGAGGACTTGGCACACAGTGACTGTGGCGTGAATTCCTGCCTTTCTACTCCAGGCTGGAGCCCTGAAGACAAGGATCCTGTTTACCTGCTTCCTCTCTTTCCTCCTCACCAGACATACACAGTGAGGTCTTTCTTTGCATCTACTAGCAGCTATGGTTGGTCCCTTGCTATTTTGAGCACCATTTGTCTGTTCATTCTTCCAGAATCTGGCAAGTGCCAGTAGAATGCTGGGCTCCCTAGTGGATACAGGCTGTAGGACTGAATGCATGCAGTCTGTGTTCTTGGCCTGTATCCTGGTGGAAGTTCTAGGGACCACCACATATTACAGCATCTGTTTTCCTTGTTCTTAATTTTTCAAAACCCTGCCTAGCGATGAGCAGTTGGGGCTGAGCAGTTCCTTCCTGTTTCATCTTCTTTCCCACCTCTAGTACCCTCCTTGGACTTGGCCTCCCCGTCTCCAGGAAACCCTCTGTGACAGACTTCTCGGCTGCCTCGCGGGCTCCGCTGTGATGGCATTGTCGGTCAGGCACCTCTAGTTTGTCTCTTTCTGTTTCTGTGAGGTTCTTCTCCACTGGGGCTGGAGTTCCCCAAACCCAAGGACACGCTTCTTCTGTGTTTCCCTTAGATCTGCACTGGCCTGGAGAAGTGTGTGAGAGAAGGCTCTCCCCCAGGGCCTGCCTGGGCTCTGGATGGGGTCTCATTGGCGGACACTTCCTCTAGAGCTGTGAGGGACAGCGGTTCCCAGGCACTCTAATCTCTTGGGCAACCCAGGACTCAACCTGTTCATCTCCACCCACCTTTGGCCTTAGTCCACCTCGACAGCTGCTGTTCCTGTGGCATTTAGTCTGCAAGTGAATAAGGAATGGTTCTAGATACCCACAATGCTTGCTCTCCTGTGTTGGTTGTTTTCTGAAGCTGTGGTGCTTCCCGCCCAGATCTCAGCTAACAGAGAAGGATGAGGCAAACACAGGTCAGGGTTTAGTTTCGCTGTAGCCAAGGAAGGCTAGTGCTCTTGGTCAACCTCTCACGGAGTCTCTGTGAGGACCGAGGAGGCAGGAGGGAGGACGGAGGCTCACCCAAGGGGCAGGGCATGCTGTGTCTTTTAGAGGCCTGCTAGCTGAAAAGGGGTAAGAAGGTGTGCTTGCTTGGACAGGGAAATCATTCCTTCCCACTCCGCACTGGCTATTGGGCTTTTATGTAAAGGCTTAAAAGTAGACCCGGCACAGCTTACCTCCACACAACTTTGGGGCATGGAGATGGTGGCTGGGTGTGTGTGTGTGTGTGTCACTCATTCCTTTTTCACTCATTCTTACATCTGTTGGAGATCTCTTCTTATGTGATTTCTTTGGGGAAGAGTGAAATTAATATCTGCTTCCAAACTGGGATGGCACCAACAACCCAAGCTTTGACTCATTCAAGCCCATTTTGGTGAGTAAAATGAATTTATTTGGGGTTACTTCTGGATCAGTGGATGATTATGGACAGCTATATTTTCCTGAAGTCACCACCTCACCTAACCATGTCTACCTAACCAATCTCCTATTTTATGTGGCCCTAAGGTCACAACTGAATGGGTACAAGCCTGACTTTGACCACGTCCTAGCTTTAAATCTATAGAGGTGACTACAGGCTTAGACTGCACAAGACACAGACAAACCCAGACTTTGGGGAAGTTGGGTGTCCATCCTTGCCCTTATCAGGGTTGCTGCAGGTTTGGGCCACTGATTCCAGCCATGGGAAGGATGGCTTGTGGTGACTTGCTGCAAGAGTCATGCTGGCTTGGGTTGAAAGGTCCTGGAGACAGACAGCGGCACAACTTCTGCCCTCAGGAAGCTTCGCACAATCTGGGGACAAAGAGTACAGGGCAGCCATCTCAAGCCTGCCTAGTTGAGGTTTGAGGAGTGGCCGCTACAGAGATAAAGGCTGCGGGGGTTTAACATGCCCATGAACATCCGGAGCAGGGCCAGGCACGAGCTAAGTTTGTGTTAAAAAAATGTTTGTAAAATGAATGACTCAGGTGTGTGTCATAGATTTCCAAAGAACTTAGTTGAATAATAGAATTGTTTTAACTCTAGGATAATAAAGACGATATGAATGAGAACTCCAGGAAGCAGCCAGAATGGTACTTATTAGGAAGTGGATGACATCAAGGAGAGCTATATTGAAAATTAGAGCTGTCAATCTACATAGTAGGAAGCTGATAAAAATAAGGTGGAGAAAGTAGCAAGAGAATAAACATGTCACTGGACCTTAGAGTGTGAGATTCCTGCTCACGTCCGGAGAATTAAATGGGTATTCGGAAGTGGATAAAATAGAAAAAGAACCATCTCAGCTCTAGGGTCCTCTGGAGGGAACTTGGGGCTTCTGTGTTCATCTGTCCTGTGTCCTGAGAGCAGATCCTGTCTGTCAAGGTCCCGAGGTGGAGGGACAGAGTTAAGTCCTAGGGCCTGGCCATGCCATGTCTCTCTGAAGCCAGGATGAGGTCTCCTTGCCTGGCGTTGAGTCTCAGGCTTAGTCAACTGTAACCCCTAAAATCTGCCCTATCAACCGTGATGTCACTAACCATGACCTTTCCCATTGGCTGAACTGTCACAGGGAAGAGAGTGGCAGTCGAAGACAATGTAGCATTCCTGAGAGGGGTGACCACAACTCTGTCATCAGATGCCCAGACACCTGTGAGGTGATGGTCCTTAATACTTATTTGTTGATCTGTATTTGACCTGGCAGGATTAGGCCTGCTCCAGCTAAGTGTCCTCTGGCTTGGGCCACCGGTGGTTGGGCAGAAATACTGGAGAAGAAACACTGCCACTAGCTGGGGAACCTCCTGTTTCTGTAGGCACGGGGAACATGGCTCCACATTATGACAAGTCTCCCGGTAGCAAGAAAGGGTGGGGACCTTTTGAGTCTACACCCCCATTGTTTTGAAGTTATAATTTGGTACCTGGATGGAACATTTCTCTATAGATAGAGTTTGTCAGCCTTGGATGACTAGTGACAAAACCACCCAAAAGAGGAGAGGAAATTAGGTACTCAAGCAAGGCATGGTGGCATATACCTGTAATTATGACTCTGGAAGACCAAGGCAGAAGATTTATGAGTTCAAGGGCATCCTTGGCTATATGAATTTGAGGCCAGCCCGGCTACATAAGATCCTGTCTCCAATACACATAAAACAAAGCAACCAAATAACGAAAATCAATGCCTAGCAGCTTTATCCATAGACAAATCTTAATACTTTATTCACCCCTTGACCAAGTCAGCCAGCAGGTAGGTGGCTGGAGTGAGTTCTCTAAAATCCTGATAGTACACCCAGTGCTAATCATGCAGAAACAGGAAGGGAAGCAATAAGTTAAAAGCCATATAAGTTATGAAAAATAATATATACTTTCTGTAGTTCATGTCCCCACTGAGGGTTTGTTCCCTTGGAAACTGATAGTAGCTCGAGAGAAAGCAGCAGTGAGCATCCTCTTTGGGGACTCTGGGTTGAATATATCACTGGGTTCCTTGGCCTGGGAGAGCTAGTGGCCCATCAGCACCCACTGCAGGCTTGGAAGGCCAGGGGCCTTGAACACCTGTCTTGGAGAATGAGATGAAGGAATGGGAGGCAGCCAGGACAGGAGGTGAGGCAGGAGCCAGGACATGGGTGTGAGGGGAAGAAAGGGAGGAGAGAAGGAGGCTGGCATTGCTGTGCTTTGCAAGCCCCAGAGCTGAGAGCCAAGGGTAGGACATGGGATCGCTAGCCAAGTCCAGACATCCTTGTGGGTGCAGAATGGCTCTCTTGGGTTGAGTCCTTTGAAGACCCTTATTGGGGTTTCCTGGACCAACTCGTGGCTAAGAACCTTCAAGATCTCTTCAGGCTTAGCCTTCCTCATGGCCAGCCAGAGACAGGGAGAGTAGGCTTGGAAGAAGGGAGGGACAGGATGGGGTGGGAGGAACTAGGAAGAGTTGGGCTGCTGAGTGGAATATCCTTGATCATTGGCCCTGGGGCTAGAACAGAGGTCCTAGGAAGTGAGATTTGGGGGAATGGACATTTCTTGCAGGGTGGGCTCCAGGGCTCTAGGGCCTGCTGTACCAAAGGCAAGCCAACTCTTAGAGAGACCTGGGCTGGGGGCAGAGCCTAGACTGCAGGATGGCGGCACAACCCAGACTGGCAGGGAGGTGAGGGCAAGGCCTGGTGTCACGTTGTTATCTGTGGCTTCTGCTCCTGGCTGTTGGTCATGGCCAGAATGGCTTTGGAGCTTGTTTGGCTGATATCTTAGTCTCTAGAGGAAGGTGGGGGCAGGTACGTGGGCCTTTCTGAGGCTCTGGCTTCTGACTAACACACCAGGCCTTTCCTTCCCTTGTCCCCCAATACTGTCATGTGTCTGGGGATCCTAAGGGCAGGAAAGCCAGGCTCCTCAGCCCCTGGTCTCTAGGAACTCCACATATGGGACACAATCTAGTATGTCCTTCAGCCCAGGCTGTGGCCTGGCTAGTGGGTGAGCATGGCAGCCTCAGCTCTGAGGCTGTGGTGAGGCAAGGCTGAGGCAGAAGGTCAGGGCAAGCGATGGGCAAAAGTCAAGCACCTTGTCAGAGCTATGTGGGAAGAGGCGTTTCAGAGGATCAAGGAGGCGACTGACTCCAAGTTCCCCCTTACCAGCCAGGACAAAGACAGCTGTGGCCAGGAGGTTGGAAGTGGTGAGCGAGACCCTGATGTGGAAGGAGAGGACAATGCTCCCTCACCTGCACGGACCGTCCAGAGAATCCAGAGAAGCGAAGCCTCAGCTGGAACCCCCCTCTCTCAGTTCAGCATCTCCCCTCCCAACCTGGAGGTCCTAGGCCACTTTCTCGAGTTTAGCTTGAGTCCCTCTGGCTGCAGTTGAAGTGACTGGAGGCTCCTGGGGTCACCGTCTTACTCGGAGGCCTCTGACTCCTGGGAGAGGTACTTCTCTGAGATTTCAGTGACTTTGATCACAGGGCCACTGCGGTTCTTCTTCTTCCGCGAGGGTGTCTTGGAGAGGCCAGACTTGGAGGCAGCTACAGGGACACAAAGGGTGGGGGGAGAGAAGGGGCTGGAGGATTGAAATCTACATCCATGAGGCCTTTGGGGCCACAGTCCCCCATACCCCATGTGTCCCTGTCTTGGGTTTCTGGGGACTTACTGGTCCTGCATCGGGATTGCACAGCGCTGACCACAGTGGCAGAAGGCTGGTCCATCCTGAGGGAGGGAGACATGGCATAGTGGGAAGCCTAGGATTTTAGCTCTGTTAGGATTGGGGACTGAGGTCTGTCCAGTGCAGGGTGATTCCTGGCTGTCATTCCCACGCCTGTGGTTGTCCTATCGTGTGACCCTGGCTAGCCAGCTCTTCTTGCCTCTAGGGCCCTCTCTTCTCTCTGGAGTTCCTAGGGCTTAGGGAACTGGGGATCATGGCTGTCCTGCTTTTGGCTTCCCAGGGTGAGAGGGGAGGAGAGGCTTGGTGTTTGAGACCCAAACCTGGACTTCAGATAAGCCAGGGTGCCTGTACTCCCATAGCCCCAGGGTCTGTCCTAGGAGGCTGCAGCCCCTTTGCTGGGCATACATAGTGAACACGACTGAGCACTTAAAAATAAACCAGAATATCCACCTTAAACCTTAAAAAAATTGTGTGTGTGTGTGTGTGTGTGTGTGTGTGTGTGTGTGTGTGCCATTACATGTCTGTGGAAGTCTGGGGACAACTTGGGGACCTGGTTCTCACCTTCTACCATGTGACTTCCAGGTCGGGAGGCACTAAGCCCTCTCACTGGTCCCACCATGCTTATCAATAACACCCTTTCCAGCTGGGCAAGCAGGCCCTGCAGAGCTCAGTCCCAGATCTGGTCAGTGACTGGCTCAGTCTCACCCTCGCCCCACCCCTCACCGGTTTTCTTCCCCTTCCACCAGCTTGTGGTAGGTGGCGATCTCGATGTCCAGGGCCAGCTTGGTGTTCATCAGTTCCTGGTACTCGCGCAGCTGCCTGGCCATGTCCTGTTTGGCCTTCTGCAGGGCGGCTTCCAGCTGGGCCAGCTTGTCCTTGGCATCCTGGAAGGCCAGCTCGCCTTGCTCCTCAGCCACCTTGATGTCCTCCTCCAGTTTCAGGCACTGCAGCCAGGAGGTCAAAGGTAAGTAGACAGTGGTTGGGAAAGAAAGGCCGTGGGCCTGGCCTGAGGTTGCTGCTGTCTGAGTGTGTGTGTTGCTAAGCAACACCATTGCTAGTGTGGTAATGGGTTGTAATGTCCTAAGAGGGAGCTCCCTTAGACCTGAAGAGGAAGGAAGTCCCATAAGCCACCAAAGGAGTTCCTGCTGGAAGCCCTTGCTGTGTGGTTGACTAGGCTTGGACAGGGGTAAGGATCTGCTTGTGCATGGCAGGGGCTTACTGCTGTCCCAGTAGCTTTAGGCAGAGCTCACATGATCCTCACAGCCATGTTCCTCTCAATTTGGCGGGTTATGAAACTGAGGCCAGAATAGACCGGCTCAGGGCCACTTGGCCGGTCTTGTGTGTATTCAGTGTGACAGAGTATGAGTGTCCCCATATGCCCCATATGCTTTCTCACATGGCTCTTGATGGAGAGGATCTGAGACCGAAGTTTCTGGATGCGCACGTTGAGGTATGCGATCTCACAGCGGCTGCTTTGGAGGCTGCTCCCGAACTCTGCTGAGCGGGCCGCTCGCTCCTCCAGCTGCAGGGGTGCGGAGGAGTGATGGTACAGTGTGGTCTGAGCATCCCTCCCAGCCTCATCTCTACCCCATTCCTACTTCCCTCTCCAGCTCCACGTGGTCCCCTGGTGGCTTCCTTCTGGCTGCCCTGGGTAAGCGATGCCCTCTCCTGGTGGTATTATGGCTCTCACATCTTCCTGTGGACCAAATGCTGCAATCCTCCCTACTCCTCCTAGGAGAATCCCAGAGCCACAAGGCCACAGCCACCTCCTTTTAGGTCTCCGCCCTCTCTACATGGTCAGTTCCTAACCTGGCTCCGTGAATAGGCTTCTGCCTCCTCCAGGCTTCGAGCAGCAATGGCATCATATTGGGCCTTCACCTCCTCCACGATGCCGCTCAGGTCAATGTGGCAGCGACTGTCCAGGTCCACGGTCACCAACACATCCTTCACTTGGGCTGTAAGGTCTTTCAGCTCCTGGTCAGCACAGAAGTGGGAGACTCAGGGCTGGTGTGTGTGTGTGTGTATGTGTGTGTGTGTGTGTGTGTGTGTGTGTGTGTGTGTGTGTGTGTAACTCAAGGTCTCTCAGCTACCCACAGTCCCTTTGTCCCCTCAGGAGGTGGAGATTATGCTCCCTGCTGCGACTTCTCAGGAAGTTAGGTGAGATTTACTGCGGCCCTCTCTGACTTTCATACTCAGTCTGGGACCATCTTGTTGGCTGATGGGAAAGGTCCATGGCCCTGGCTGGCGTTGAAGTGGAGATGTGGGACAGGCAGCTCTAGTGTATAGTGCCCTCTGCATCCCCATTGGATAGAGAGCAGGGTCACCTTGAGCTGTGGGCCCCCACATCAGCTGAAACATCTATGCTTACTGAATAGATGTTGGACCAGAGAGAATGAGAATGATGCCTGGGGCTAGAAGCTGGTGAATCCTTGGGAAAATGGGTTCAGAATGTTTCGGATGCAGATGCAACTCTGCTATCTTAGCCGAGTCATTTGTCTCTAGCCCATAGTCAAAATCTCTGTCGCACTCCAGGCCTGAGAGCGCAGCATGTCCCCATGGTTTATCCTTCCCTGGTCATGGGGGTGCTGGAGGCAATCCCAGGGGAGCAGGGCTCTACCTGGGCTGGGCTCTGCGTTACCCTTGGAGCCCCGAGCAGCTAAGCGGTCTAACTGTCTAACCATGCCGACTTTCCCGTGGGAAGGCTTAGGGCTAAATAGGAGACAAGTGGGAACAGGGGTCCCCCAGGGGCTGCAAAGTGTTGCCACATGCCTGGGCTGCTTGATCTAGAGGTGCTAAACAACAGCCCAGGCTTTGTGGGGCCTGGGGCGGGAGGAGGAGCAGACTGTGAGACAACAGAGGTGAGTCAGATGGCCACAGAGGGGCAGGCAGGGAGCCAGGCAGAGGTGCCTGTGGCTCAATCTGGGTGTAGGGCTGGGGCCACTGCCTCTTCTGGCCTTTGTAGACCCTGTCTCTTGTTTCAGCCATCACTCTCCTGCCGTGTTTCCAGCTGCTCTTAGAACTCCAGAGTCAGGACCCTGAAGGATGAGCGGATGGAAACCGGTGCGCGTCACTAGAAGTCTTGGGTTGTCCATTTTTTTCCCTTACAGTTTTTCTTATTGAAAAATGCAGAGTCCCCCACGGTCTGAATTTTATCCTGTGCCAACTGATGTCAATATGCTCTTCAGTTTGTCCCTGGCTTCCTGTTAGCTGGCACTTGGATCTAGAGGCCTGCTTAGGTCCTGGTTCAGCTGGTCACTATGGTCACTCAGCTTGGCCTTGGTATATCATTTTTGGGACACCTTCGCCCACTCATCTTTATGCCTAGAGGTTGTGGTGCCCTGGCAGGCCTGGAACTTCTTCTTGGAGGCTTGTATTCTAATGTAAAGATTCAGAGCCAAGGTGGCCAGATGAACTGAGTGGACAGTGGTGGGCGCCTTTCCCCTTTGCTTGTCTGCAGCCTTGCTCACTAGCGCCCCCTAGAAAAAAAGCTCCGGTGCCACAAGCATTCTGGAGGCCCCCTTGAGCCAGCAGGATCAAGCTCAGGGACTGTAGCCGTGCGTATCTTTGACTGATCTTCAGATGAACCAAATGTAAGTCTCTGGGCAAAGGCAGGCTGAAGCCTTGACTAGAATCAGGCCAGTGGTCACCACAGACCCGTTGTCACACCCGCAGTGTCCTCTGTAAATGGGCACCTGCTAGGACAGGTTTTAGAGATGTGTGCACTGGAGGTCAGTGAGTAAGGATCATGGGTTTAGCCCCACAGACTTGGCATCTGGCCCAGGAAAGTCCAGAGCACGGGCAGGAGATGCCATAAAGGAAGGTCTTCCCTGTTGGGGCCAAAGTATAGCCAACACAGATGAACCACCTCAGATCCTTGCTAGAAAGAAACAGGCAAGGCCAGAGTGAGATAAACAGAAGCAGGAAGTGGTGTTTGGAACAGCTGCATGCCTGTCCAGACAAGCTGGCCTCTCTGGGAATGAGGGTATAACAATGCTCACTTGTGTGGTGAGGTGCCACCTTGGGGTGGGTCCCTGACACCCCAAGTTGGCAAGAATTGCATCATAGTAGAGTTTAGAGTTTCCCTAGGGAGCTGGAGTTGGAGGAGGCTGCCGTGTATACATCTACCTCACAGTCTTCCCCACAGGGGCGGTGAGTAGACAGCGGCTCTCCTGGGGTAGTCGAGTGATGCTTGGTAAAATTGCTCTAGAAGGCACTGTGTTCTGAATGCCGCCAACTTGGAATCATTAGATAACCCTGATCAAGTTTTAAGACCCATCTGAGGCTCGGTCTGTAAAGTGGGTGCCAGGGCAGAACTTCGAACGGTTAATGCTTTTAAATGTTTACTCTATGGAAGACAGTGTTGTAAGTGCTTTAGGATCTATTAAGAAATAATTTCTGGGCTGGGGAGGCGGCTAAATGAGTAAAGCACTTGCCAGGCAAGCCTGGGGACCCACGTTTGAATCTCCAGAGAGCGTGTAAAGGTGGGCACCTTAGTCCTGATCCTAAGGGGTGGAGATGGGAGACAGAGGCAAAAGTGTCGCTGAGTGATGGAAGGCCAGCGGGACCGTCATACTCAGCTCTGAACAACAAAGTAGAGAGCCTGTCTCAACAAAGTGAAAGGTGAGGCCTTCACAGAGGTTATCACCTGACCTCCATAGTCGAACACCCCCATGTGTGTGCACGCATCTTCATGAGCACTCTTCCCTAGTCTCCCTGGAACCGGGCTCCGGGTGTGACAGGCAGCATTCAGACTGGATGCATGCAGGGCCCATACATACTGCAGATCTAGCCAGGGGAACCATCCAGCCAGGGGAAAGGGCCTTGTTGGCATCTAGCTATGCGATCCCTGGTGCTGGAAAGAGGAGACGGCTCCCTTTTTACTGGGTCATCAATAGATCTATAACTCAACTGATCCAGCCCTCGGGGGGCTACCCACAATCCACTGTTATTTCCTGTCATGAGAAGGAACTGTGGTCTGTAGCTCCCTTTGCTCAGGCCTGTTCTGTCCAGGAAAGGAGACACTCATTATCAGTGGCCTTGGAGCGCATGGGACGTGACTCATCTGTCTGAGATGAGCTACTGAAGTGTAGAATGTGCTTTAGACTCTAAACCTTTGACGTGTGTGTTTTGTTTCTTTTTGTTTTTGAGACGGGTCTTGGGCAGCTCTCTCAGGCCTGGAGCACACTGTGTAGAGGAGGGCTTTGAACCTGTGATCCTTCTGCCTCTCTCTTGTGAGTGCTGGGATTAGAGGTGTGCCCTGATGCTGAACATTTAATAAGAGAAAAAAAGTAAAATAGTAAAAGTAAAATTCACTAATATTTAAATTGATTACAAAGCAGAATACTCATATTTTGGATGTATAGGGTTAAGGGAAATACGTTATTAAAATAATTTGGTCTTCCTTTTTGAGGAGAGGACAATGCTAGAGGTCAAGTCTAGGGTCTCCTGATGCTGGGGAAACACCCTACCAAAAAGCTATAGTCCAGCCCTGCTTATTGTTTGAAAACATGGCTTCTAGAAACACCCATGTGACTTGGATTTTATATCTCTCAGGCAGTGCTGGCTTAGGGGCTCATTGGCATCTTTTTTGGCCAAGGGTCAATGTTGTCTTCTTAGGGTACAGAGGTACATGGAGTGGAAAATAAATCCCACACCCCAGTGCCCAGCTGACGGGGCACCTTGCTGCTCACTAAGGTTGCAGCAACCATGTACAGCTGCCCTCTGTGGTCACCTGTTTCTCGGAGGATTCAGCCAAACACAGAAGGGGTAAACTTGTCCCTCTATGGAGCATGTACAGGCTGTTTCCCTGGCCATTGGTCCCTGAAACAGTATGATGGGGAACTGCTATTGACATCACATTGGGTGATGTAAATTACATCACCAAATTTACAGCACAGGGAGCAGGTGCCCAGGTCACATGCAAACAGTGTATGTGCTACTTCATGCGAGAGACTTGAGCATCAGATGGTTTGCACATCTGTGGGAGTCTTGCGACTGATGGCCAAGGATGCTGTGGTGGTTTGAATGAGAATGGCCCTCACAGGCTTCTATATTTGAATGCTTAGTCATCAGGGAGTGGCACTCTCTGAGAAGGATCAGGGATGTGGCCTTGTTGGAGGAAGTGTGTCACTGGAGCCGGGCTTTGAGGTTTTTTTTTTTTTTTTTTTTTTAAATATTTATTTATTATGTATACAGTGTCTGCCTATACACCTGCAGGGCAGAAGAGGGCACCAGATCTCATTATATGGATGGTTCTGAGCCACCATGTGGTTGCTGGGAATTGAACTCAGGACCTCTGGAAGAACAGCTAGTGATCTTAACTGCTGAGCCATCTCTCCAGCCCGGGCTTTGAGGTTTTAAAAGCCCAGGCCAGGCCCAGTTCTCTCACTTTGCCTGGAGATCAGGATGTAAAACTCTCAGCTACTTCTCTAGACCGTGTGCCACCATGGTCTCCACCATCACGATAATGAACTAAGTTCTGAAACTGTAAGCACACCCCTAGTAAATGCTTTCTTTTGTGAGTTTCCTTGGTCGTGGTGTCTTTACAGCAATAGAACAGTGACTAAGGCAAGGGACTCCACAGCACTGACTGTGCCCATCTCTCTCAGAATCCAGGGTCCTGTGCATGCGAAGTCTGCTGGCTGTCACCAGCTCTCACTGTCCTCCAGCTCCCAGCCTGCTCCGTTTGCTCTCCTGCTATGAAGCTTCATACAGCCTTCCTATTGGGCAAGACTGTCCCTCTCTGGACTCAGCTTGCTGGCACTCCTCAGATCCCTATCCGTGCTCTCCTCTGTCCTTTAGCTTGGGAACCCCTCCGATTTCTTTGTCTCTCTGAGCTTCTCGCCCTCTTGAGTGGCTGAGTTGTGCTCTCCTCAGAGGAGAGGCTTGTTGCATTCAGGAGGTGACATAAATCTGGCACTTAGAAGTTACATAATGAGCACTTGGACAGGTTAGTTCATTTCACATCCATACCAGGCTGCTACTGTTAGTCTCCCCAACTTACAGACGTGGAAAAGGAGGCACACAGAGACACAGCTTGTCCAGCATTACAGAAATGATAGAAAGGAGGAATCAAAGCAAAGCCCAAGAGCTGTAGTTCCCTCTGAATGGAATTCACAGGCCTGGCTAATGGGAAAGACCCAGAAGTCTCTGGGTGGATCCCTGGCAATGCTTGGGTCTGTTGGAGATGGCTAGCCTTCTTCTGTCTGGATCTCAGCTGCAAGGCCTCCACCACGGTTTAGAACTCTGAGTTTGCCGGGCATTGGTGAGCATAGAGGGGCACAGATTCTCAGGCATTTGCCCCTCATGCATGCCTGGCCCAGACCAAGCCAAAGGAAGCCTGGGCAGAGCACGCAATATGTAAGCATGGAACCTTGGAACCTACAGGGTGTAGCCTGGTTACAGAGGACTGTGCTAGGCAGGGTGCTTTTCTGGGCTGCTGGTGTGGTCAGCTGGGAGTTGGGCGGAGCTTCTCTCTGCTATGCTCCATCCCGTAACCACAAATGGCTGTCCGTTCCATAAGGGTCCTGGGATGCTGAGCCTGCTGGAAGAGGGGCCCAATCTCCCCTACCAGGCTGGGAAGCTGTGCTCAGAGGTCTGTGGGGCCCATGGCAGAACTCTGCTTGGACTGTGGCAGTGAATGTCTTTGTACCCACCTTGGCTTCACTGTATGGTTTGCACTAGCCGTTGGCAGCACACAGTGTTTGGAGTCCATCAACTCCAGCGTGGCTCTCTCTAGTCCTTGATAGACTATAGACACTTGTGAAAGATTACCCCTGTATCCCTCACTCCTGAGACAGATGATGAGAGAGAGAGAGAGAGAGAGAGAGAGAGAGAGAGAGAGAGAGAGAGAGGATGGTAGGATGCCCAGGAGGTACCCAGGCCCTTGCTGGGCTACTGTTCCCCAGGCTTAGCTGAGGACCTAAGAGATAGATGGGGATATGTTCTGGAAGCTCCTCTGTCTGCATGTGCCATATCATTTGAAATTGTACTGAAGCCCATCCCAAGTCTTCCCCATCTCAGCCAAGAGCGGGAGAGGGTGAGACACATGCTCATGAGAGCTAGAAGTAGCGCTGTGGATTGAACTACAGGGCCTAAAGGGGGCTCAGTCCAAGTAGGATGTGTATTCAAGGCCCAAAGTACTGATCCTTGCCAGTGCATTCGGCCCCTGTTTGCCAGCAGTCTCTACACGTGAAAATTGACTTGACCTTGGGAATCCTGCCCCTGGGTCATGAAATCTGTGGCAAAGAGAAACACAAGGATCACTGACACCCAGAGCGAAGGGCCCTTGAGAAGGTTCAGTGATGCCATTGGCTGGAAATAGTGACTGCTAAGCGTTCCATGGCCTCCCTTTGCGTCCCATGCCCCTGAAGCAGTGAGCACTTGGCTCCAGGCAGGCCTGGTTCTCTTACCTGCTCGTAGACAGCTCTCATCAGCTCTACGAAGCTCTGCAAGCCTTTCAGCTTGGTTTCCAGTTCAGTTCGTCGGAGACACTCAGCATCCAGGTCCTGAAGTGGGGAGTTGAGGTGAAAAAACGGCTCATGGCAGAGAGCCATGATGGAAGGCCCTAGGCCCTGGTAGTTACCTTCTTCAGCTGGACAAAGGTGAACTCCAGGTCTGTGCGCTTGGAGATCTCGTCCTCATACCTATGGGGGAGACATTCGTCAGCAACGCTGTTCTGTGAGGGGCCCAGGTCTCTGACGGACTCTCCATGTTTCATGACAATAAAGAAGGTGGCCATTCTGGATGTGGTGCTATACACCTCTAATTCTAGCACTCAGGAGTCAGAGACAGGGCCTACAAGCTTGAGGCCAAGCTGGACTGAATGCTCTAGGCTACTCAGGGCTGCCTAGCAAGGCCCTGTCTTAACAAAACAAAACAAAACGAAACAAAACAAAATTAAACAGGAAACCTTGGCTTTTCCTATGGTGTACATAATATCAGGCCTCTGCAAGACACACCCTCCCTCCCCTGTAACCCCCAGCAGTGGCTGCCCACTTCCTGATTCTACTGCACAGCCCTCTGGGAAGCCTCCTTGACTGTGCACCCCTTTTATGGTGACTCCTTTCCCCACCGGACACCTTGTCTATGGTCTGTCCACTCCCAACACCCGCTCACTCCTCTCTTCTCCAAGTCCGCTTCCTTCCTGCAACCTGTGCTGCTCCTTGGTTTGACTACGAGAGTGGGACACCATCATATTCTGTGCCTCCTAAAGGGGGCAGGAGAGAGGTCTCCAGTGTGCTTGGCAGCAGCCTCTCTTCCTTCCCAGGTCTAAGGCTGTGCAGGCGCTGATGGAGCCTGCCCTTTACAATGACAGGAACTCGTGGACTATCTACGGCACGCTACAGAGTTTCGTTCTCTTCCCTGTTACTTTCCTCCTGCATCAAGCAAAAAGGACACTGTTGGGTGGGGGCAGGATCCTTTGGTCCTTCACCTTATCCTCTCCTTCTCTTTAAGACATTGGTCTTGGCCCAATAGGGTAGATGGCATCTGCCAGCCTTGGGTGTCCTACACCAGCCCTCAAGGACAGCCCCAGCGGATGGACATGGAAGTGGGTTAGCATCTTCTCTCCTCTCTAGGAATGCCTGACTCAGGGCTCTAATTACAGGCACTTGCCTGCCCTAGTCCCTGACCAGTGTCACAGTGTCACAGTGACCCTGTCAATTGACTGGACCTGCATGTCTTCTGGAGGGGAGTGGACCTCAGAATGAGTGTTCACAAGAATGGGCTGCCTTTTGCCTCATCTTGTCTTCTGGGAATCTGCGAGGGTCTCTCAGGGTGTAGATCAGGCTGGGACTGGACGGGGGACATGCATCAGGGAGGACGAGTGCTTCCTGACTCAGATATGCATGCATGCATGCATGCGTGTGTGTGTGTGTGTGTGTGTCTGCATGTGCGACAGGAACCATGGCCTCCCTTCTCCCGTGCTCCCTAACACCCTCTCCTGAGACCCTCAGAACTTGCAGCCGGGGACCTCAGGGTCCTGTGTGACAGTGAAAGATGTCTCTAAGTGAAAGAGGCCTCTAAGGAGCTGGCTGAGCAGGGAGCTCACATGCTAGCTTCATTGCTGAATAGTCACATGACTTGGTTACATCCCTTATGTGTTCTTTGGCTGTGACCATGGAAATCTCATGAGGACTGAAAGTGTTTGCTGCAGGTCTCACACTCATGAGCACTTGGACCTCTGCCCTGGACTCCCACGTGAAGTCTCTGGAAGCCCTGTGGAGAGTGGGGCTGGCTCTCTGAGCATTGTTGCCAGCCTTCAGGGTCGTGTTTGTTTCTTATTGAAATCTCAGTGCTCCAGCGAAGTGCCTTGTCTTGGAGCTAAAGCCAGGGAGCCCGTCACCCTATTGGCATCTAAATGCAGGTAGCTAGCTGGTCAGTATCCACCTTTCCTCTGGGTAGCAGAATCTGCCAACTTTGGGGAGGCATCTGGTGGGACCCCTGGGTGCCAGGTCCCTGCTCAGCCCTTTCTGCCCTTCTCATCGTCTGGGCAGTCTCCTTATCTGCCCCCTCCTTGGATGACCTTATCCTGTCTGTCACTGTCCAACTACTTCTTAATGACTTAAGGCTTAGGAGGAGCCGGTTCCTGGGTGAGTCTTGTGAAGCTGCTTACTCTCCTGAGTGAGGCCTTCATAGGGAAAAGGAGCCTTTACTTCTAAACTGTTTCAGGCAGACCCACCAAGTAGAGACCCACTGGGGACCTGGGGGATATATATATAACAGGACTGTGAGGGCAGCCAAATGGCTCCCCAATAGGGAAGGGTACCGGGACAGCTGGAGGGAGTCTGCCTAGGTTTCCTGCCTAGGTCCTAGAGGTGGCCTCCAGGTGGGATAATGCCTGAGCCCCAGTGAGAGGTCTGAGGCCTGGCACTGGCTTCTGGTCTGAGGCTGATATCCAGTCTCCCTGAAGCTCCTGCTATTCATTCTCAGCTTTTGGGTGAGTCGGAAGAGCCCCTTCCTTGGGGGTAGACAGCCCGCCTCTGTCTGCCCCAGACTGCTGGCTGATGCTCAGCTAGATTCAGCCCCTAGTCACAGCTCCACCACACACTTCGTTCACCAATCAACAACGGATGCCGCTCTGTGCTGGGCCTGAGGCTCTTGCTGTGTGAGTGTGGGCACGTTGCTGCCCCTCGCTGGGCCTCTGCTTTCTTCTTAGTAACTAGGACGTTTAGACTGGCTGGCCCTTGGGGATCTCTGGTATTCCAGGGCTTGGAAGTCTCCCGTTCCTGCCTCAAGGCTCAGGTGATGCTTATCCCCTGTCCCACCTCCAGTCTGCCACTAGCCTGCCAGCTACGAGCTCCTGTACCTAATCTCAGGCCCTTTTAAGGCTGTCACAGCTGCCACCCCCCACCCAAACTTGTTTATTTCTGGGAGCAAGACTGAGCTCATCACTCTGCAGAGGCAAGGCACAGCCCCTCCCTGTCAGGGCTCCACCCCATATCACCAGCTTAGGCTCTCCTGAAACCCCCTCTGTGAGACTAGCCTGTTTTTCCCCTCCCTGGAGAGAGGACAGCCAGCGGCCTGAAGCAGACAGGAAGCGGTGACGGCAACCAGAGTGCCGGAAAGGGACTCAGCTGCAGGTTCCCAGGGATGCCACGCCACTTGCTCTGCCATGGCCACTGAGGGTGGCGGTTTTGTTTAGTAGGTCTTGCCTGTGCCTCCTCTGAGGCTCTCAGACCTATTAGGCACCAGTGAAACGAACTGCCGCTTCTGGTGAACAGGTGTTGGGCAGTTCCAACATCCAAGCGATCCGATGCCCACACGGGCTTTCTAGGACTTGGGAGGGCAGGGTTCTCTGGGAGAGGGAGCCTCCATGGTGTGCCCCAGCTTAGGAGCAGCTGTCCCACCTTCTGCTCTGCCTGGCTACTCCTAGAATAGCTGGTTCTACTTCTGATTGGTAGGGTGTGGGTCACACTGCAGGAGCAGGAGCAGCCATGCTTGGTCCCCCATCCTCTGCCCCATCCTGGGTGAGGAGGGGACGCAGGGATGCGATCTATCTGCTCAGTCTCAATCTCCTCATCCTGGAGGAGGTAAAGATGGTCACCTCTCCTTTGAGCCTCCCAAGTGTTCATTCCACCTTCCTAGGCTGGCCAGATCAGTTCAGCCAATGTTGGCCAACTTCAACCTCGTAGGGGACAGAGAAGTCACTGCCAGGCGCCAACCTGAACTCTGAACTTTTTCCTCATGGCATCCGAGGTTAGTGTCAATCACCATGCCTGCTCACTCAGGAGGAAACAGAGGTGTCAGTAGGCTATGCTTGTCTGAAGCACAAAACTAGGGCATTAGGCAGGGATGACCATTTCCTGCTTCAGTGCCTAGGCCGTGCTTATGACAATGGGTAGCACTTCCATCTGTTCTTCTGGCCCTGTAGCTGTCAAAGCATCGTGTGGGAGGGGCTGTATTTTCCTCATCTTTTTGGCTCTCCAGCTACCTCAGTGCCTAGCAGTGTTCCCTATAGGGGTTGCTGCTTTATGAAGGTCCTGTCCTGCCTGTCCCCTGCCTGCCTGTCCCCTGTCCTGCCTGTCCCCTGTCCTGCCTGTCCCCTGTCCTGCCTGTCCCCTGTCCTGCCTGTCCCATGTCCTGCCTGTCCCCTGTCCCCTGCCTGCCTGTCCTGTCTATCTCCTGCCTGCTTGTCCCCTGTCCTGTCTATCTCCTGCCTGCCTGTCCCCTGCC
>NW_026068089.1:2277590-2284450 GCF_014885135.2 Alexandromys fortis
CCTGCCTGTCCCCTGTCCTGTCTATCTCCTGCCTGCTTGTCCCCTGCCTGCACACCAGTGCTTCTCTATTCTCTCCTGAGACCAAGATCAACATCCAGGGTGTTCTGCAGAGTGTGGTCCTTCTGCTGTCCCAGGGCAGTGCACAAGAAGTGGCGTGTTTGCAGGCTGGGGGGAGGGAGGCTGCTAGAGCCAAGCCTGTGTTAGGCAAGCACCCAAGGGCTTAGCTGTAAGCCACTGCAGCTAAAGCTTGGTGGATCCTTAGGGTCACTGCTATAGGTTCGGTGCTGTACCTGCACCTTTTACAATGGCACGTGTGCTGCCGCAATAATTATGTCTAGAGAAGTCCCCTGTTCCCTCCCAGCTTTCCTTTCTCCAGCTTGGGTGCATCCCCCAAGTCTGGCCTAGACCCACCCGCAGCTCCTACCCCTGGTTCCCTGAGTGAGGCCTACCTGATGCGAAACTCCTCCACTTTCTCTAGCACCTGAAGCAGGTTGGCCTCCAGCTGTCCCCGCTCCTGGCTCACTTTGCGCAGCTCCTCCTGCAGCCGGCTCTGGAATGTCTCATAGTGGTGGCTGAGGTCAAAGGTAGCTGAGCCCTGGCCCTGGAGGAAGCTCCAACGGGTCTCCAGCAGCTGGTTGCGTTGCTCCAGAGCTTGCACCTGCAAGAGCAGGAGGGCACTGAGTAGGTCATCAGGCGCCACACTGGGTTCCCTGGGCAGGCTAGGGGCCCCCAAAGCGGGGCTTCCCGTCTCAGGGCAGTTCATCTGCACACAGTCCCTGACACTCGCTCCACTCTGTGTGCTAAGACACCTCCAGCTCTTGGCTGTTGAGTGGAAGATGCTGAGATAAGATGGGTTGGAGGTGGGGCCAAGAAGCCTTCCTAGCCTGGGCTGGGCCTCAATGAGGGAGGGGAGCCTGTCACAGTCTGGGTCTGGGAGAGCCCAGAAACAGGGGCTTGAGTGGTACCAGGATCCTACCTGCCTCTTCTCCATGGCGAGCCTGACCTCATCTGGCCTTGAAGCCCAGCAAGGTTGGCAAACACAGCAAGGTGGGCTTACTTGGTACTTTAGTGTTAACCCTTTGAACAGGCCCGATTTGCAGATTCTCCGAGCCTCAGTTTCCCCAGCTAGCGCCGCCTGCCTGAAAGGGCTGTGTGTGTGTGTGGGGGGGGGTGCAGACCATGGAAATGAGCTTGGGAGAATAGTAACTGCCAGCGTGGATGAGATGCCAGCTGTGCACCAGACTGGTTCCAAGTGCTTCCTGTTCCAACTCCTTTGAGGCAACACCCTGTGGAGTGGGTACTGCTATCAGCCCAGTCTCCAGAGGGGCCCCCAGCCCACTGTAAGAACTGCCTGAGGTCACAAACTCAGCATGCAGCAGAGCCAGGTCTGGCACCTGGGTTCTCATCTGTTTGTTTGGTTTGGGACAGGCTGGCTTTGAGCTCCTCATGTAGCTGCAGTGACCTTGATTTCTGATTCTCTTGCCTCCACCTCTCCGGTGCCAAGACCACAGCTCCTGATTTATGTGGATCTAGCCGGGCCTCTCTGCGTACTCTGCAAATGCTGCCCACTGAGCTGTGTTCCCAGTCCTGCACGGACATCATTAACCACTGTAATATGACCCTGTGGGCCTGGCACTGCCACTGCGGGGCTCAGGGCCCTTCTGAAGGGTGCTGTTCTTCCAGGCAGGGTCAGGATGGCCTTGAGGGTGGGGACAGGGAGGTCCCTGAGTCCTGTGGTTTTCCCCAAGCTCTGATCCCCCACCCCACCCCACCCCCATCTTGAACTGCTGCAGAGACACGCTCTGGACAGCAGCTAGGCCCCCAGAAGGCAGCTTCTGTTGCAGCCTTAGTTCCCACTGGAGTACACCCCAGTGAGATTAAGACTTCCTGGCTCTGTCCTACCTGGCCTGTCCTCTAGGGTGGGGTGGGGGGTAGGATAGGGGTGGGGTGTGCCTTCTTCCATTGAATGCATGCTCCAAGTTCCTGAAGGATGTCCCACCCCCACCCCAGCTCCTCATGTACCCTCCCTGTCGGCCTGGGAGCCCTAGGTGGCCACAGAGATGAGGGCTGGCTGTTCCTGGACGACAGGAAGCTGTTCTGGCCTTGAGGACGCGGCCTGAACCCAGTGCTGGTAGGCTGAGGACCACAGCCCAAAAGAACTGCAGCAAACCTTTGGCTCTTTTTGTTTCTGGTAGGGAGGAACACTGGGTAGAGGCCTGGACTGTTACACTGGTGAGCAGTCATTCCCCTGCCTCATGCCCATTGAGCTGGGAAGTTCTGTATGGCACTGCCTTAAACCTGTGCCACAAGGAAACAGGTTCAGTGGGACTGGAGGTCAGGAGGGTTCTGCCTCGCTTTGTGTATGCGTGAGGGAGTGTGTGTGGGGGAGTATGAGCTCACCCCACCTTCCCTCGGTTTTGACTAGCAGGAGTCCATGTTTACACTGAGGGTGCGGTGAGAGGGAGAGACATGAGGCTCCTACCTCCACCCATGAGCAAAACAGAAATCCTTCATACCAGGAAGTTCTTCCCTTAGTCTAACCTCTGTGCTCCATGCTTCAGCTCTCGTCTGTGGGGAGATGCTGGAAATTGGGAAGCTGGTACAGTTGGAGGGCATTGTGCTCTTGGGGTACTAAGGACAACCTTTGTCTCCCACTGGCCTTGGGGGAGTCTCTTCTGCCTGCTGGGCTCCTCCCTCTGGGAACAAAGGCCTAGAGAGGGTCAGCAATACCTGCTCTCTGGAGAAGCTTGTGCAGTCTCTAGCCTGCACCCTTGTCCCATGGGGGCACAGTGGCAGCTGGGGGGGGGTGAGGAGGCTCCCTCCGAGAGCAAGTTCCTGGTCTATGTGCTTCCTCACTCTATAGATAAGGAGATCGAGGCTGGAAGCTGCGTGGAGCCTGGTTGGGCTGACTGAGCTTACGGTAGGAGACGTGTTTCAGAGGCACCCTGGGGAGAGCCCAGCCACGAGTCTGCAGGAAGACATTGCCGGGGATCCCTGATGCCCTGGAAGCTGGTCTGTGTCTGAGGCTGGCAGGGCAGGTATGCCCCCGACCTTTGGAGCTGGATGGCTCCTGTCTCCAGGTGTCACCTCAGCTCTTGGTTTCCCAACATAGACAAGGCTTGGGCAGTCCTTCCTCAGCACCTGCTGCCTAGGCTGTCTGCATGTTAGAGCCCCCCATCCCCACCCCCTGCAGCCCCATGGATGGCACCGTGCCCCTCCCCCATCCTTCCCTTGTGGCCTTTAATCCTACTGCTGGCAGCAACACAGGAGATCCTGGAATCTGAGGCACAGAGAGGGTAAGCAACTTATGTAAGAAAACACAGCTCATAAGTGAAGGAAACTCCACGGCAGCATTAGGTCCCTTCACAGACTCTAGAGGGACCTTCCTTCCACACACTCTGGTTTCTCGGGGGGGGGGCAGTGGGCCCTGAAGTGGGAGGTCCGTGGGGTGCTCCTGAGTGGGGTACTCCTCCCTCCTCCCTTCTCAAAGAGCCTCAGCCTTGCTCTGGGCCTGAAGTCCATCTTCTGTACCTTCCCTCCTTGTGCTCTCTCTGAAGCCTGGGCTGCACCCCTGCCCTGCCCTGCAAGGGGGCTGCTCTGTAAGCCCCACCATTCTCCAGGCCCAGGGTGTTTGTGGTTGGAGGGGGATAATTAGGTCTGGGAGCTCCCTGCACCAGGCTTATTCACTCCACTTCTTAGTAAGTGACCAGAAAGTTTGCACAGTCTACGAGATGTATTTGTTCTAGCGACTTCTCAGAAATCACCCTGTTTGACTGACAGCTCACTACAGTTGTGCACTGAGGCCCAGAGAGGTTCAGCAATTCTTCCAAGCATATACAGCAAGCTTATACAACACGCATATACAGGTGGGCCTGAGATTTAAACTCAGTGAGAGAGTTCCAAAAGGGCTGGAATCCACAGATCCCTGCACCCTCATCTCAAGGCCAAATTTGAGAGTTGGGAGGCATTTTTGTGACCATTGCTAAAGAATTTCAAAGGCCTGAACCCAGGACCCCAACTGTGAGGGCTCCTTTTCTGGGTCCACACCCATGCCCCCACCCAAAGCCCACAGCAGTGGCACAGGGTGACATCAGCATTGGCATTTGTTCGAAGGAAAAAAGTCACCCATGGGAGCCAAATTACATAGCTCAGAGAAGCACTCCTTTTAAGGGATTAGCCAGGCTTGTCACGGAGGCATCTCTGCAGGGCCTACCTCCCAGGCCTTGGGTTCCCGCTGTGCAGTGGGGCTGTGGGAAGGGCTGCTTATCTCCTCTCCCAATCTGGGCACCTGAGGTGTCAGTGAGGAGACTGAAGTAGTCAGATGAGTCGGAGAGGAAGACACCATTCCTACCTCAGATTCAGAGCCAATATAAACCCTATTGCTTACTGGCTGTGTGACTGTGGGCAAGGCCTCTCTGGTCCTGTTGCCTCACCTGTACAGCTGGGGATACAACAGCTGTAGTGGTAATGTTTTGTCGACCTCAGCCCACTTGCTAAGTCCCTATGAGGTTCAGGCATCTGGGCCACGCATGACACTTTCTTCTCTCTTACCTCTCAGGACCCCCGGGATCCCCCAGATGGGCAAGTGTGTGCAGAGTCAGTAGCCAAGAGGCTGAGGAGGACTAGTTGGAGGCTGGACCTCTGCTTCCTCTTCTGGGCAATGGTCACAAAATGCCTTTCTTTTTAGTTGAGAGAATTTGAGATAGACCTGTGAAGTGCCCTGTGGTACCCGGTGCGCTAGCACATGGTACAGTCACTACAGTGGGGCACAGGACCAAGCCCGGCTAAGAGGCTTGCTCATAAGAGGTTTCCTGGAGTCACTGAGTAGGTACGGGGTTGGGAGCTAGACAGGACTTCCTGAAGCCCTGGACTAGCTGCAGGGAGTCGAGGAGGTGTAGGGACTGAGTTGCTAGGGGCCTGGTCCTCCCACCTAGGCAAGCACAGAAGAGCCCAGCTGTTGACTGCTGGCTGGACTCTGGCATAGTCTTCTGCATTCCTTTCTCCTGACAAGCCAAAGTCTCGTCTTTACGCATGTGGCTTCCATGGCAGACCCTACACGCCCCTTTGGACCTGCTAATAACAACAGCTCTGTGGATGAATGGGGAGGGCAAGCAGGGCAGCCTGGAGGGAGGTGCTTTGCGGCCAGAGGTTTGAGAGATGGGTTAGTAGGGCATGGTTAGCAGTATCCCCCAATTCACCTGCCTGAAAAGAGGCCAGCAGGCCTCACCTCTATAAGCCTCCCTGAGCAACACCCCCTTGACTACCACAGGGGTATACTGATTTCCCCAAGCCAGCTGGCACCCCTCAGAGTCCATCCTAGGGCTTCCGCCAGATGCCAGGATGTATCAGGATTTCCTATCCCATCTCTGCTGGGTAGGCCACACTGCATCCCCATTGGTTAGGAGCAGGGGAGGGGGTGGGGCTTGATGAGTGATGCTCTGGAAGCCACCAGCTAGGTCACCTGGAAAGACAGGTAGCCCTTCTGTTTTGGTGCCCTATCCCACTCAGCTCACCTTGCCAATCAAGGAGGCAAATTTATCATTGAGGACCTTCATCTCTTCCTTCTCTTGGTTCTTCTGCTGCTGGACAGCTGGGTCCACCTTGAGGTTCAGAGGCACCAACAGGCTGGAGTTCACAGTCACCTTGGGGATGATGCCAGCTGGCCTACAGCTTGTGAGGCTTCGAGAGCTGAAGCCAGGCCCAGGGAGCCCACGACTGCCCCATCCTGAGGTCCCAGGCTGGGGGTTGCCCGCGGGTGTCACCTCACAGCCGCTGAGGCTGCTGAAGCCGACGACGCAGGAGCGGTAGGCCATGGTGGCCACCCTGGGCCTGGGAGCCTGAGGCTCACCAGGGAGTGAGGGAGCTTTGGAGTGGTGGCAGCTGCCTCCTGTCACAGCCAGGGCCGGCTGGGGACTGAGGCACAAACACCTGTTGCACGGTGTTCATTAGCTGTGGGTGGGCGTGGCTCTTCCAAGCTAGACCAACCTGTTAGTTAGATGATGTGGCTCCTGCCCCTCCCCCACACCATAGGTTTCTGCCTACCCTACAGGGGATCTGCTTTGTTGAAGGGGCTTGTCACCGTCCCTTACAAGAAGGTCCTGACCGTGGAGGGGCCCGAAGCTGGCTGGCTGGGTGGGGCAGGGTGGTCAGTGCCAAGAAGGTAAAGTCTCACAGCACAAAGCAGGGAAGAAAGACAGGCAGCCAGCCGCAGGTCACCGCATACCTGA
Source organism: Alexandromys fortis (assembly GCF_014885135.2). NCBI lineage: Eukaryota > Metazoa > Chordata > Mammalia > Rodentia > Cricetidae > Alexandromys > Alexandromys fortis. Next base: position 2,283,818 of record NW_026068089.1, read on the forward strand.
AGGCTGACGTATCTGGGCTCGCATACTTCTGGAAAAGATGAGGCAAGTGTAGCCCTGAGCTCTGAGGGTACGATGACTGCCCTGGGCACTGTGCCAGGCTGACACTGGAAAACAGCCCCTCTATTATTTATTTTCCATCTGTCAGAGTGCCCCCTACTCACTTCTGCCTTCCTCCCTGTGTTCGCTCCCTTATTGAGGACCAACTGTATACATCCCACCAACTCAAGGGCTGCAGGACACACACAGTCAAGCCAAGAGCTCTTGGCTTTGGAACCATGACATTGAGTTGTAGAGTCAGCTTAACTCAAGGCTGACGGAACCTCATCGCTGCGACTTGACTTTACTCTCATCTGAGAAATGGGCTGAAAGTGTTAGTCACAAGTCTAGAAAAGAGGACCTACTCCAAGTAGCTCCCTGGGTTCAGAGTCCCCTGAGGGTCTGAAATGGTTTTTAATTGGATGTGGTTCTGCCTCCAGGGCGTCAAGAACCTTTCCCTGCCATCTCCCTCCCCTTTCTCCCCCTCCCTCTTTGCTAACCATGCACACATCCTCTGCCTTCTTTATGGAAAGTCTGGTGCAAAAACAAGACAGCAAGGGGTACGAGGATGCTCAAGGAGCTACAGAGGCCGGGCGA
>NW_026068089.1:2285045-2320059 GCF_014885135.2 Alexandromys fortis
TGGCCCTGGTTCCAGGACCTGCTGCACGTGACTGGGTCCTCAGGACGGGGTTGACATGAGCCTATCATGGCCCTGGTTCCAGGACCTGCTGCACGTGACTGGGTCCTCAGGACGGGGTTGACATGAGCCTATCATGGCCCTGGTTCCAGGACCTGCTGCACGTGACTGGGTCCTCAGGACGGGGTTGACATGAGCCTATCATGGCCCTGGTTCCAGGACCTGCTGCACGTGACTGGGTCCTCAGGACGGGTTTGTCCCACTTCTGCTGCTACATGCAGTGTTCCACACTCAGGAGCCTGGTGTGCCTGGAATGACCGAACTGGCCTCCTATCATCTTTCCCTGGCCTGGTATCTGAATGGCATGCAGTCAGATCTAGTGCCATGTTTCCTGGTAGGCCCCCAGTGCTCTGAGGGGGCAGTCGATGGCATCTGGGCTCAGTATGGCCTGAATGTGCTCACATTCTTCACCGCCACTTCCTCTAAGGGACACACGAATCTGCCACCCTTAGTGCAGAGGGTGGGGAGATGTGCCTGGTCTCAGGGTACTGCTTGTCCTTGGTGACTTCGGATGCCACAGGAAGGGTTGTGTCTCCTTTTTGTTGTCCTCAGTAGGGCTAGTTCCCTCTCAATGCTCACTTTAGTCTGTCACTTCTTTCTGACTTTGGCTGGCTCTTGTGAACCTCTAAGCCCAGACAGGCCACAGTCTGTTGTCCCCGGCTGGAAGTGAGGGGTTTGTCTCTGGGGGCTTTCCTTGGAGGGTGCTCTTGTCTCTTCACAAGGATGGAGGGCATGGTGGCTTCGGGGGAACACAGGGGCCACCTGTCGCCTTCTCTCAGCTCAGCTCTCCCCTCGGGTACTCTGGAGAGGTGTCTCTGAGTGCCACAGTGTGATTGCCAAACAGGAAAGGCAGCAAAAAACCCAAAATAAACAAACTCTGCAGTCTGTTCCACCCCTCCTCCCTGGTCCTCCCCTGAGCAAGTCCCTCTCATGACCCCTGTCCTGCTCTGACTCTACCCACGTCTCCACCTCAGGGTGGGCTCCCCCAGGCCCATCTGATCAGGCTTCCTCTGGCTAGAGGCTTTCCCTATCAGCCGGGGAGGGCTTCTGTCTACCTTTGCTGAGCTCAGACAGGACCCTCTCTAGCCTTGAGAGGAGCCAGAGCCCCAGGAGCTGAGTGTCCATTGAAGCAGGAAGACTGAGGGAGCGAGGGCAGAAGGTGGGGGTATTAAGTCTCCTAGGAGTCTGCCCGGGTCCTTCCTGGATACTCTCCAGAAACACCAGTCTGGGTGATGCCAGCTGGAAGGACATGAGGACACTTTGTGGACATCTGGGACTCCGGAGATGGACTCCTCCATCCTCTAGGTCTTCCTTCATCACTCGTTCCCTGTGACCTCTGACCTGTCTCCCTCTGCTTCTCTTCTGTGCTGGCTCTCGCTGGCTTTCCTTGGCCTGTCCTCACAGCTAGGGAGGAGAGGCATCTGGCTGCCTGGTCTATAGGAATGGCAGTCACCTCTGTGTCATAGTTTCAGTCTCTTCTCTGCCTTGCTCTCTCCGGGATGGCCCGAGGCAGGTCTGAGGACTGGCAGCCTCTCACTGTTTGCTGAGTGGACATGGCCAGGAGTACTGGCCAGCCTGGGGTTCAGCTCCTGGGAGTCAGGGGAGCATCAGGAAAGACAGTGTCACAGCCCTGCTTCAGGGCAGGTTGGGAAGGTTCTGTCTTCATGCTGGATCTTTTCAAATGTGTTCCTGAGCTGTTCGTGCCAGAGGTCACTACCTGCTCAGTGCTTAGTCCCTTTCTCCAGGTCTTCCCTGGGAGCAGGGCTGACCTGAGGCCACAGGGAGGCAGGGCGTGTGGGAGCATGGCCTTGTGGCCTCTGAGCTTCTGTCTGGGTATTCCAGTGTGGGGACTGGGGAGTGCAGTGTGGCTTCGGGGAGGGGGCAGGGTGCAGAGAGGGTGGAGGGGTCAGGCCCCTTCTGTGTGCTAGGCAAGTTTTACACACTCTTGGCAGAGGCACCAGCCCAGTTGAGGAGCTCTGGGCCTCCTTCCGGGAGGGGCCTGAGGCTTGGAGGAAGAGGAGGCACTGTGGGGGCGGAGGAGAGGAAAGGCCCTCCACACACAAGCTGGGAGGTGCAAATCTGCGTGGGAAGGTGACAATGGAGACGAGGGCTGGTCTTACTGGAGTGCCACAGGTGCTGTGGAGTCCACAGAGGCTGCAACCCAGGCATTTCACTACTGGGTCAAAGTCCTTGGAAGGCTCCCGGTGCGGTCCCCTCGGGGTTCCGTCCGTCTTCATAGTTTCCATGCCTTGGCCGTCCCACCCCGTGTGGCCGCGACTGGACAGTGCAGTGGGGCCATGTTCTGTGTGGGGTGTCCCAGATGTGAAACACTGACATCACACACAGTCTGACTAGACAGTGCTCATCGGTGAAGAACATCTGAGATGAGTCAGGCTGCTGCAGATCCCTGGAAGCTATATCCTAGCTCAGGATGGGCTGCGAAGGTAGCAGCTCAGGCAGCAGGGTGGGTGCTGAGGTGGGACATCTGACCTCTGGTCTGGAGCTCTACCACTTAGCAGCTGTGCAATTTAACCAATGCTTGGTCTCTAGAGTCTTAAATTTAGGTGACATGGAATGATCACTGTTTTTGTTCTTTATACCCCCCCACTTTGGTTCAATAAGGGCTCCTTACCCAGTTGTCCCACCCCCTGCTTGGCCAGGCTCTCAGCCAGGCAGAGCCCCAGGGAGGGCATGCATGCCTGGCTGCGTAATGAGGACAGGGCCTCAAGGGCTGGAGGAGGCCGCAGGGCTAATTGAGCTTTTCCATCCTCAGCCCACTTAGCCCAATTTGTAGTTATTTGTCATTGGCTGTTGGCATGTTTGTGTCTGCCTTTCGGCTGAGCTGAGTTCTGGGAACGCAGGGATGGAGAGGGCTCAGCTTCCCTGACACCACACTTCTTCACGTGGCATCTGGCACATTGTAGGTCTTGGCGCTAGCTCTTTCTGAGTGAAAGGTCATCTTGTACAGAGAGCATATGCTCTGTCTCCTGGGACGGAGCCCTTATCACCAAGCGTTGTGGGGTTTCTCAAGTCACAGACCCCGAGTGACCTGTGGTGGAGTCAGTACATGGACACCTGCAGAAGGAGGGGTGGCTGTGGCCTCTGCTTTGCAGGATAGGGTGGCTGCTCACCTGCGCTGAGTTGGATTAAGCCCCATGTTGACCTAGGGTCCTTGTCCTGCTATGCAGGCCACCAGCAGTCAGCTCCCAGAGTTCTAAACATCCTACTCTTTGTATTTCCCATCCAGTGTCTGGGGACCCTGATACTGTCTCACGATAGTCAAAATCTTGGTGACTGGCTGGGTGTGGTGATTTATACCTTTAATCCCAGAACTCAGGAGGATCTGAATTTAAGGCCAGTCAGGGCTACATAGCAAGTCTAGGTCAGGAAGGTTGCATAGTGACATTCTGTCTCAAAATAGGGTTAATTTAAAAAACAAAGAAAGAAAGAAAAAGAAAGAAAAAATAGAAAGAAAGAAAAAGGAAAGCTTGGAGGTTGAGAAGGGAGGGTCTCCCTGCAAGCTTCCCTAGGAAGCCTCAATGGGTCCAGAATATAAAGAAACATGTTCTCAGGGCAGGGCAGGGACAAGTCGGGGTGCCCAGGCTCCTCCTTTTGGCAGATAGGACCCAGCACAGAACATTTCGCTTTCCCTGGTCCAGGCTTCAGCTGCCCAGCCTTCCCTCAGGAAAACCATCCTGTGGCTAGCTCTGTGGGTACTGGGCTATTGCCAGAGGTCTCTTGGCATAGTTGTCAGACCTGCCTCTGTGTGGAGAGGAGCAGGAAGAAGGATTGCACAAGGGGAAACTGGCAGAGGGCCCCTGCTTCCGCTCGCTGTTGATGCCTTCCAGGGAGGGATGCGGGGGTAGCCCGGCCCACCGCGATCACCCTTTCATCTGCTTCCAGCCAGGAGGAAATGACAGTCCAAGGAACAGTGTTCCCTGTGTGCCCAGTGTACCAGCCACTGTACCCAGCTCACTTCCAGCCCCGGCCTCCAGCGTGTGCCTCGTGTGCTTTCCTGCAGGAGGTCTTCCCAGAGAGACCCCTCCCGGGTCCATTGAGTGAGCTCTCTCACTGCAGCCTCCGCTCTGGCAGGGGTGCTTTTTGGCTATGGTTCTGTAGCTGTAGGTAGAGTAGGCGAGCAGCTGCTGGTTGGTATCAGTTTCTGTGACTCTTAGGGAATGATCTCCTCCCTCTCATCTTCGGGTCTGGAGACCCCATTCCCGCCCTCCACGCATGCCTGTAATCTGGACCATCAGAGAAAGCTGTGATCTCACCTTCGTTACTCTCTGGTCATGCACTCAGAAAATGCTTTTGTGATTCTCTCTGTGAAAGACCGTGCCAAGCAGTGGGATAGGACACGTTTGTGGTTGATAACACACCCCCAACCCTAGGAGCTGAGCATACTCCCACAATCCCTGAGACCAATACTTGCTGAGTTCCTTTCTATCCAGCCCTGCCAGGCTGATTCCAGCCTTCTTAGTGTTCCCTCCCCTTCCCTCACACAGCTGTTTAGGAGCTGCCCCCTCCCTGGGGCTGCTTTTAGAGAGGAACAAAGAGGCATTGGCAGGTGGACAGCTGACAAAGGAGCCGGGGGAGTGGTGGGGCATGTCGGAGATGCTCATTTGTAAGCCCAGCTCTCTCCCTGAAGCCCTAGAGACTGCCTTTATCTGGCTTGATAATAGACCGAAACCTTGTTCTACTCCCTGTGGAGAGATCTGTGCACCTGCCAGGTGGCAGCGGCCTAGAGTGACACTAGGCACCTCTCCAGCTGACGAGGTGGCCAGATCTGGTAAGGAACAGCCAGGTGGGGAGCCATCAGGTTCCAGGTCTCTCACACTCACGCAGAGGTCCTCAGTGTCCATGTAGGAGACTTACAGACACCCAGAAGCTGAAACCTCACCTCGAGCTCTGGGGTCTCTGCATTTCCAGCGCTGACATGGCCAAGGAACTTCTTGATTGTTATAAGCCCTGATTTGCAGGACCCCATGGCTGCTAGCCATCTGATGGTCTCCTCCCTGTTCTCCAGTGTTCTTCCCCCCAAAACTATTGGGGCTCCCCCAACAGAGAGAAATGTGGGATCTCCACAGTAGCTGGTATGTGAAATGCCAGCCTGGGCATGGCCTGCTTACTGTGTCGCACCGAGAAGAAGGTAGGAGTCTTTCCTTGTGTTTCATAATTCCAGTGTAAGTGTTCAGGCATGTCACCTCTTCCAGGCAGGTCCAGCATGTCAACATTCCCATTTTGTAGAGGACTGGGGTTTGCACCCAGATCTTCTGCATCCTAGTCCAGTCCTCCTCATGTTTGGAGGCCCAGTCCCTTGGTGAAACTCTGAGTTTCTGGAGGGAGTCGGGAGTTTGGGATAAGATATGAACTTGGCATGGGCTGAGGAGAGGGGCCAGAAGGGCCGGAGTCGATGTAGACGAGAAGGCATGGCAGTGGGTACAGTTGGTCTTCCAAAATGTCCTGTAAGACTGGCCAGCAGGAGTCTGATGACCTCAGCTCTTCTCTGAGGTGCCTTGGGCTGTGTTCAGAGCGGACAAACAGCACTGGGTAAGGCTGGGGTCTAATGACTGTTTTCAGTGAGCTACTCCTCTACATGGGGTCTGTCTTGTCAGGTCATCGCTCTGCAGCCTCTACTTACTCGTGTAATAGTGGCTCAGGCTGGGCCTCCTACCCACCCGGCCCCGGGGCCCTACAAACTGAGGGAAGCAGATGAAGAGGAGAGGAATGCATTGGAGCAACATCCCCACTGTGCATCAGACCCCTGCAGTGTGGACTCTCACAGCGGACAGCCCCACAGACGCAGTCCTTAAGGTCTGCATGGATCTTTCTAGTCTCTGAGGTCCCATACTTCCTCTGTCTGCAGACTACTCCCCTTCCAGGCTTAGGAAGCTGAAGATTGAAGGCAGCCGTGTATGAGGCAGCCTGTGTGTGAGCCTGCGTGTAAGCCTGTTTGTGAGCCTGCGTGTGAGCCCATGTGTGAGGCAGCCTGTGTGTAAGCCTGCATGTGAGCCTGCGTGTGAGCCTGCGTGTGAGGCAGCCTGTGTGTGAGCCTGCGTGTGAGCCTGTGTGTGAGCCTGCGTGTGAGGTAGCCTGTGTGTGAGGCAGCCTGCATGTGAGGCAGCCTGCATGTGAACCTGTGTGTGAGCCTGTGTGTGAGGCAGCCTGTGTGTGAGGCAGCCTGTGTGTGAGCCTGTGTGTTGTGTTAAGTATTCCTGAAGCTTAACACAACATCATCCATAGGATGGGTGCTCTCTCCATTTGGCCATTGAAGATACCGCGGAGCTGCATTGGCACCACTTGCCCAAGTTTAGACAACGTTGTAGACAGAATAATAGCAACCCCACTCTCGGCTCCATCCAGAGGTGTTCACATCCTAGACAGGGCAAAGGGGACTTCGTAGATATAAGGGAAGAGCTCGGGAGATTAGCCTGGATTATCTGGGTGGATCCAGAATCGTTCAGAGCCCTTTAAATGTGGAGGGAGGAGGCGGATGACCAATGTGATGAAGAGCTGGTTCTTAGGCCAGGGGGAGCTAAGGATTGTGGCCGGCAGGAAAGAGCCTCGTTCTGCTGACACCCTAACTCTAGCCATTGAGATCCATTTCAAGGTCTGTAGAAATGAATAGAATTTATGTAAAGTAATAAGTACAACACGGGCAAAGCCATGGAACTCATGTGATTCTTACAAAGGCGGCAGGTAAGAAACGCCCTCAGAACTTGTGAGTAGCAGAGTGAGAAACTGACTCTAGGACGGTCAGTCAGCTCTGTCTAGTCCTGTCTGTCTGTCCTCCCTGTAGTCCACAGGGAACAGAGAAGGGCCATGGGAGAAGAGGACAGGGAGTGGACCAATCCGGGCCAGAGCTCCAAGTCCTCTGAGCCCTGTCTTCTGCCTCTGCCAGTCTCCTACCATGGCTGTCAGGAGGCCTGGACACTTGGTCCCAGCGGCCCATTTTGATTTTGTGAGAATTTTAGTGGGGGAGAGTAGGAGCTGGCCTTCAGGTGCAGTGTGCAGGGCTACCTTTGCTTACTTTCTCTGTCTAGTTTCTAAGTTATTTCTATCAGGGGTGGTTGGGATGGGGCATGTGGGAGCGCCTTGGATTTGTGTGTGTGTGTGTGTGTGTGTGTGTGTGAGAGAGAGAGAGTTTGTGTGTACGTGAGAGAGTATGCATGTGTGTGTGTATGTAAGTGTGTGTGTGTGTATGTGTGAGAGAGAGTTGTGCGTGTGTGAGAAAGTATGCGCGCGCGCGTGTGTATGTGTGTGTGTGTGTGTGTGTGTGTGTAGCTCAGGGCAAGGGTATGTGTTGGGGTGCCTGGTTGTGGGAGGATCTTAGGGTCCCTCTGGTGGTACAGGGGTATTCAGACCCCGATACTTCTTGGACAATGTGTCTAGTTATCTCATGTGTGAGAGGACAAATATGTCTTCACATGTGTGCCCGAGGATGCCCACCCACACTCCTTGTGTGTGAAAAAGCACATGCCCAAGAGTGTGAACACCATTTCTCACATCCCCGAGGGCACATGTGCCTTGAGCACTTGTGTGTGTGAATGTGTATGTCTGCTCGCACCTGTGTGAACGTGAGTATGGCTGCCCAGCTTGTACTCGGGATGTATTTCTGCTCATGTTCCTTTATGAGTAAACTTGTCACTGTGTCTGCTACAGTGCCCCCAGTATGTGAAACACATGTGCCTGCAGACACCTTGTATGTGAATGTGTGTGACCACGTGTGCAGGTGAATGTGTCTGAATGTGTAGCGACACGAGTGTGTCTTTAGTGAATGTGAAGAGTGTGGAAGTCTGCTCACACTTCAGCTTGTGAGTCCTTGAGGGTGCACTTGGCTGTGCGTGTGTGCTTGTGTGTAGGATGCACCCGGTGCTGTCCCTTCCCCCAGACAGCATTGCCTCACTCTGTGACACAGCCACTAATGACTGTTTGCTATTGTCTGAGCTCGGTGGCATCACCTGCTCTAATGACAGTCTCCCTGCCTAATCACCTGGCTCCTGCCCCATCATTTGGGAGCCATAGGGCCACTGGCCTGGTGGCCAGAGAGATGTTGACGAGCTCAACACATTTCCTGTTGGGGTTTTGTGGGGGTGGGGTAGCAGCAATTTCACCCCTCTCTCAGCCCTTAGGGTGCTCGTGTGGGCCAGGATTTCAGTTGGCAGGTGGCACTCCTAGGCGGGAAGCCCTGGGTGTGGGCCCTGACTTTTTTCTGGGCAGGGATAGGCTGATGATGCTCTCAGCTGCCCCTCCCCCTAAGGTGCACTTCACCTTAGAAGGCAACCTGACCTTCTTCAGTCACCATAGATGGTGCTAACTGAGACCTCCCTTCCAAGCAGGCCTCTCTAGGCCAAGATGCTCTGGTTTGGGGAAACCTCTGAGGAACAAGGGGGTCTGGAACTGCCAGGAACTTCTTGAGGCCCTGGGCAGGTTCCCCTGTAAGAAGGGTCTTACTAGCCCTCCTCATAATATTTCTGTTGTGACTGAAATTATGTTCAAATGGCCTAAGGCTTCCGAAGGAGGAGCCAGGAGGGCTTGCCGTCCCTTTGGTGAACATATCACCTCTTGTTCATACTCTCACAGTTTTGAACTGGTTCCATCTTTTTCCTAACCCTCCTTACAGGTCATTTTCCCCCCACTTGAAGTTTAGCTGGGTGGGTAGAGGAGCCCGGAACCCAGCCTGGTGCATAGGGCTTCATTAAAAGTTTTCACAGTTCAGGGGATGCATGCCTGGAAGTAGATGTGAACTCCTAAGTGAGCGGTGAACCCATCTTACGTCTTTTCAAAGCCTCCTTAGGTCTCAGCCGACTGTAAGGGCATCTGGTGCTCAAGCTCCTGGGAGGAGGATGCTTTCTCTTCGCATCCTCAGCTGTGGCAACAGCACCCCGCTTACGAGGGTTTCCTCAGTGAGGAAGGAGAGAATGCAAAGCTGTTTCACCTGCTGACTCAGTGCCTGGTCCTGGGGAAACATTCACTCCCTTGAGCTGAACCTTGCTCGCATTTCCTGCAACAGGACTCATCAGAGGGTTGGCTGTGACTTGCCAGAGGGTCATGAGGGTGGAGAGCGGTGCCTGCATAACAAAGCACGGTCTCATGACAGCACGTGCATGTTGGCCTCTGTGTAAAATATATTTTGTGCTGTGGGCTGAGATTAAGTAGCTGATGATAGATAATTTGCCATTTGGGGCCAGGCCCAGGACAATGGGGACTTTCCTCCAAAGCCTCCAGGAAGCCTGTACCAAGGGCCCATGTGTTCTGTCCTGGTGTAGAACCAGGTAAAATCTTTCCTACCCCAACTATTGGAAGTCCCTTCTCTCATTTCCTGGAGGATGTCTGGCTGCCGTCAAGGAGCGGCTTTAGAGTGAAGGGCAGTGCTGGCCAGGCAGGGGACCCATGAATGCCGTCCAGGCACACCTGCCCCATGGACGAGTGACTGGGCCAGGGACCCTGCTTCTTCTCATTCAACTGCGAGCCCTTAGCCAACCAGGCTCACGGTTGTGGTGAGAGGATCTGAAAACTCTACTTATAAAAGCAGATCAATGGGCCTGGGGAGTTGTCCCAGCGGGTGAGAGCACTGTCACTTAGGAAGCCCTAGTGGCCCTTGCGTTCAGCCCCTCACTCATTCCTAATAAGGCCCTGCTCAGGGTGGGCTGGAGTGTTGGGGGAAAGGAAGAGGTTTCAGGGTTGAGGTGTCTCCTCACAAATACCCACTCCCACTGGTCTGATTGGTGGGGTCTGAATGTTTGTTTGATTGGTGGGGTCTGAATGTTCGTGTGGTGTATGTAATTATACATAGGCATGTAGTGCAGCCAGAGGCCAGAAAACCTTAACTGTCCTGCTCTAACATTTTCTACCTTAAACCCTTGAGTCAAGGTCTCTCACTCGACCTGGAGCTAGGCTGACATCCAGCAAGCCTCAGTGATCTTTCGTTTTCTACAGTGCTGGTTGTACAGGAGCACGTAGTGACACCCAGGGTTTTACATGGATGCGGGGGTTGAAAGTCAAGTCCTCATGCCTAGACAGCAAGAACTCTTACCCATGGAGCCAACTACCCAGGCACTTTTCCTGATGCCCCAGCCACTAGTAGGCCAGGTTAGCTAAGGGCTTGGGGTTGAAGGGGAAGGAGCAGGATCTCTGGCCCAGGTGTAGGTAGATGAGGCAAACCAGCCTAGGAGGCCTTCCTTCGACCCTGCCTGTCCAGCGTCAACTTCTATTCGGGCAGCACAGACGAGTGTGTCTCATCAGCTCACTCTTTGCTACCCATTTTCCTACAGGGTTATGATTACTGTACTCATTCCCCGGATAGTGAAATAAAGGTTCAGAGTGATCAAGTCCACACAGTCAAGAAGAGCTAGAGCCAGGATTCTTTCCCAGGGCAGCCTCTCCCTGTAGCCTTCTGTGGCCTTGCAGGGAGCGCCTGGATTCTGGTAAGGATGTAGCCCCTGCAGACAGCTTGGTTTCTGAGGCCAGCAAGAGTGGAGCTGGCCTGGGAAGGGCTTGCAGTACACCAAAGGACGGCCATTACATTTGAAGAGGAACTGACCGCTTCGAGGCGCACCAGAGATCCCTGCCCCCGTTCGACCTTATCTGGGGCCTTCCCGAGAGTCCAAGCAAGAACTTGAATGTGGAGAGAAGTTTCGTCAGGGAGATGGCTTGATTATCAAGAGGAAAAAATTGCAGCAAGAGAGATGTGGCTTCGATTCCAGAGTGTTCCTCGGCACTCCTTAAGGGCAGGGACTAATCCTCTGGCAAAATGGACTTAATTAATGTTCCAGACTCTCACAGCTCACAGCGCTGAGGTCTATGGGAACATTTGCAAAGTAACACATAAGCAAGCTGACTGAAGACACAGTAAACTTCGCATCTAAGTGCTGAGGGGACGCGGAGTAAGCCAGGGTAAGAGCAGGGTGGGGTCTGCTGAAGAACGCTTCCCCAAAGGGCAGCGTGAAACAAGCTGGGAAAGACCAGGCTCTCTCTGGGGTGGCGGGAGGCAGTAGGCAGCTTCAACAGCATCACTACAGAATCCTCCAGTCCCGAGGGACCCAATGCCTGGGACCCGACTCAGTGACTTGCTACTCCGGGAATTTACCCTGCCTCCTGGTGGGGACTGTCCAGCAGCATGCCAGCCTAGCCCTTTTGGTGCTATTTGGAAATGACATGGAAAATTGGTGTGGCCTTAAGCTAGGATCTCCTCTCTAGGAATTTTGGGTCATCTAAATTTCTTCTTTATGGGACGTGCAAGGGAGAAAGGGGGGGGGCAGTGGCTTCTTGTGGTGAAACCAGGAGAGAGGCCAAGAAGAGCTCAGAGATACTTCTAGAACCAGTTGTCTCAGAGTCAGAGGCCCCCACACCAGCACTGCCACACTTCTAGGCTATAGCCTGCACATCTGTGTATGTGGAGTGGGATTCTGAGTGGGAGCAGAGGACAGGGGAAGAGGGGAGGATGGTGAGAGAACAGAGCTCTGGTGGCCCCTTGGGGAACAGGATAAGGCAGGGCTGGGGAGCTGGAAGATGCAGGGCTTGGCCAGGGGTTTTCTGGTGGGAAAGGTTCTGGAAAACATTTGTGTCTGGTGTTGTGTGTGAACACTTTCTCTGGACCTGGGAACACAAACCAGGTTGCCCCTGGGGTCCAGCTCCTGGCATTGCTGGGCAGGTCACCTTTCTGAGGTCTGGAAACTGCAGCTCATCTTATTAAGGATTGGTGGAAATGGTTCTTGACCTCAGAGATTCAGGTGAGCCTGGGCTGGGCCCGACTCCCAGTTTGTCCTCCCTCTAGGGATGTCCTGGTCACAGGACAGAGGCATCTGTTTGGGGATTTATAGTCTCTTTATGACTGGCGTTTAGGTGTGTGTCTGCAACAGCCTCAGAAATGACAGCATTTGGCCATCATCCCCCGCCCAGCAAACTCTCTACTCCTCAATACAGGGCAACTGTCCAGAGTCCCCAGGGAGACACAGTAGGGAGAAGAATGACCTGCTCTTCCCCCTTCTACGATCTCTAGAGGGAGAACTAGGAGGGAGGTCGTATCAGTGTCAAGGGCTTAGGGAGAAATGGAGATGGTGGTCCACTGTCCAGCGGTCGTACATGGAGGCCAGAGGACCGTGCATCTGAGTCCAGTAGGGTGATTTAGCCGCTGGCTCTCAAAAGCTTTCCCGCCTTCCCTGCCTCGGCCTGGTGCCCAGGCCCTGTTGTCAGCACCTGCTCCCCAGGGCCAGAGCCTGGCAGATGCAGCCATGAGCTCATGGGGCGGGGTAAGTTGGCAGGTCCCTGATTCCCCTGGAGCTGTGGCAGGTGCATGTCACAGCCCTGGGCCTGGCGCCTCAGTAATCTCTCTTCTGGCCTTATCCCCTTGTAAGGAAGCAACTCTTCCAACTAGCTAAGCCTTCTCCACCTCAGTCCCCAGAACCCAGAAGAGATGGTGTGAGGCCTTACAATTGAACTACAAGATTTTCCACTGGAAGATGGGATGGTGGGGTAGGGGCAGGGGCATTAACATTAGGGAGAGACCACAGGGCTCCTGCATGCCCACTTCTGCCTTCAATTCACTTTCAGTGGTGGAGACAGGGGAGCGTGAGGCCAGCCAGGCCGGAAAGAGACGGGTCACTGTCATGTTCCAAAGTACGGAAGTAGCTACGTTGGTGGCCTGTTTCTGCTGGACACCTCTTGCATCTGAAAGGAAACAAACAGGAGGGGGCGAAGAAGATATCAAGACGTTCTGACTTCCCATGTGGTGTCCTTGGCAGGTGGAGGCTCCTTGAAGGGCTGTGTGTAGAAGAGAAGGGATGGGGTCTGTGGAGTCTGGGGAGCATTCTACCTGTGTGACTGCACACATAATCGTGCATTCTACCTGTGTGACTGCACACATAATCGTGCATTCTACCTGTGTGACTGCACACATGATCGTGCATTCTACCTGTGTGACTGCACACATGATCGTGCATTCTACCTGTGTGACTGCACACATGATCGTGCATTCTACCTGTGTGACTGCACACATGATCGTGCATTCTATCTGTGTGACTGCACACATGATCGTGCATTCTATCTGTGTGACTGCACACATAATCGTACCACCCATAGTAGTAGATTTCCCTGCCCTGCTGGCTCTGAGGTCTGCACAGCCCTCGAGGGAGAGTTGCCCTTTGCTGATTTATATTTAGATGCCATGCTCCCTAGTTTGGGGGTGCAGATTATTCTGATCTTCGAATGTCCTCCAGTTCGACAGCCCATTTGTTCCTGTTCTGTAATCTCCATCCTTCTAGGGATTTTTCTCTGACCATGGTCCAAGGACCCTTTCCTTTCCCTGGGGGTGACCAGGTATCTCAGATGGTAGGCAATGGTGGGCATGCTCCGTTTCTTCCCTGTGAGACCAGTTCCTGTTTGGACTCTCTTACCTCCGTGTTCCTAAGACAGACGATGACGAAAAGGACTTCTGGGGATGCTTCCACGTGTGCCTGAGCTCAACCCTCAGGCTCCTTTCAGATGCCACATTGGCTGGTGGTCCCCATCAGTCAGTGCTGTCCTATGCCCTGTTCATGTCAAAGGGTCTGGTATCAGAGTCTTCATTTCTGGGCTCAGTGGCAACCCTGGACATCAGGGTCAGGTTGGGACCCCAGAGGCAACCCAGGCTTGTTTAGTTTTTGCTTACAGTCAGGCATCCAGAGATGGGGGAGCTCACTCAAAGTTGCACAGCAAGTTAGGAGCCACATGAAGTGTCTCCCAGGCATAGCTCTCCTGCCGTGTTCCGATAGCGTCCCAGTTTGGACAAACACCCTGCTACCTCCCTTTCTGCTCTTCTCCTTGTTTTTCTCCCTCTTCCCACTCTGACCTTTCCCACCCAGATCTTGCTGCCTGAATCACCTCTGGAACCTCTAGCTCCTTCTCCCTGGGACCATTAGCAGCACGGGCTGTTAGTTACCCTTCCTTAATTGTAGCACAAATGAATGCTCTAATAGTTCCAGCCCGGCTCATTTGTGTCCCAGCTCTGTGACCTTGGGCTAGTTGTATAACACTCCTCAGCCTTTGGTTTCTTATCTGTAAAATGGGGCAGGTGGTTTATTCAGAGCACAGAAAAAACTTGGAAAACTGGAGGGCAAACCTAAGATGTGGAGACTAGTGTGGTGTGTGGTGAGGGAGCCTCCCTAGGAAGGTGGCTGGTGTCGTGTATGGTGTGGAGAGCCTCTTTAGGAAGGTGGGTATTGTGGTGTGTGGTGTGGAAGCCTCCCTAGGAAGGGTCATGCCACTGGGGTGGGGCACTTTTGAGGCTTTTCTGAAAGAGAAGGGACGAGCTCCTATTTAGAGCTTAGGGTGGCCAAGAAGTGGGCAGAAAGGGCAAGAAAATGTGTGGGTGCCGACAGATCTGTGTTTGGATCATAGCTCCTCTGCTGGGGAAGAGGATTAGTAGATCTCTGAGACCCCATTTCAATCTGCAAGATTAGCACTCTGCCTACTCCACAGTCACCAAAGGGTTAAATGGCTTAGCTTGGAGTCTTAGGCTTCATGTATTGAATGGGGACCAATGCTCTGGCTGTCATCGCCACAGTGCCTGTCAGCCTGAACTGTGGCCTGGCCTTGCACCTGGGTCTTCCTGGTCCCCGGTGTTGCTCCTCATTTCCCAACCTGGAAGCTTCCCAAGGGCAGGGCTCACACTATCAGCTTCTTGCCCTAGCTACTGTTGGGAAGACATGATGTCATTCCTTGGGGCCCCTGAACGGCTTTGCGGAGGCCCCAGGGATTGGCAAGTTGTGGGGGAGTCATAGGCCCTCCAGTGTCCCCACAGGACAGGTGACTTCAGAGCCTAGAGCCTGGTGTGTGGGTGCAGAGTTAACCTTCCTTCCCAGGGGCTGTCTAGCCAGCTGTTCCTGGTATAGTCAGGGCCTTGAGTCTGTGATAAGACTGCGCTAGCTCACCAATAGCACACAACAGGCCTAGTACCAGCGAGAGGGCCTTCACTGGGGTCTTGAGCACTGGCTTCCAGCTGCCTACCCCAGCTGCCCTCCAGGCAAGAAAAGCCAGAAACACAGAACTGATGAAATTGCTGGTGTCTACTAATCGTCGGTAACATCCATCAACACGTCAAGGTGTTGAGTGGGGTGAGGCTCTAAAGATACTAATTTGGCAGAGATATCCTGAGTCTGCACAGCAGAGGGATTGCAGACTAGGAGGGATTCAGATAACTATTCAGGGGCAGTCTGCTCAGGAAGGGGATGCCAGGGGGCTGTGGGCTCTGAGGTGGGCACCTGACCCACTCACAACACTGGGGTGTGGTTGTACAAAGAGACACCAGCATAGTCAGAGACCTGGAAACAGTCCTGCAGTCAGGAGCAACAGAGGAGGGTGTTTTCTGTCTAGAGGAAGTGGTCAGCCATGGAAGGGTCCTTGGGCAGGGTATGCTGTGGCCAGCTATGGGCTGCAGGGCTATGGGAAGTCTGGTATTTTGTCTTCCGGTTTTACCAAGGAGTGATGAGAGGTAGGGAGAGAGGAAGTGGAGTAGGGAGGGTGAGTCCACCTGCCTGTATAGGTGGAGGCTTTGGTACCAGGGGCTCTGGCAGACGGGGAGACAGAGCAGAGGGCCAATGAGCTCAGTGGCTCCCTCAGCAACTCCTTTTTAGACCTCCAAGGCTGCTCTGCCTCCCAGTGCTGCCTCACCCAACCTCTGGGAGTGCTTAGGTGCTGGAGGGACAGGGAATTCTGGGAATGAAGCCATGGCAAGGATCCCAGAGCTTCTCCCTTCTCCATGCCCGAAGGTCTCTCAGACCCTTACAGTGCCCCAGGATAGAAAGGACAAGGAAAGCCTAGGCAGTTTGGATGCTCACCTTACTAGACCTGGATGGAGGTGGGTGGTCCTTGGACTTCCCACAGGGCAGGGAATCCTGATTGCTCTTTGGGCTGACGAGGGAGGGGGACTTGATTGGGGGAGGGGGAGGGAAATGGGAGGCGGTGGCGGGGAAGAGACAGAAATCTTTAATAAATAAATAAATTAAAAAAAAAAAGAAAGGACAAGGAAGACAGGTCACTGCTTACACCTAATGACGGGCCTCACAGTCCATGCAGGCTCTCTGGTTTCTCACTCTGTTGTCCAGCTTTGGCTCCACATGCATCAGGGCAGGAGTTTAGGCAATAAAGACTTTTAGCCCTGTCTTGGGGTTCTTCCTCTCTCTGGAGTGTTGGTGCAAAGGTGTATAGGTGGGCACTGATCCCCCAGCACCACAGCTGCCTCTGCCTGTGCTCTGGGACACTGTCCCCTGTCACCCAGGCCCTCCTGGAAGTCGTCCCTGTCTGACTCACTCATACCAAGGTGCTAAGGTTGTTTAACCCCTTTGGGTTGGAACATCATTGGAAGGGATATTGCCAGCCCTGGGGGAGGAGAAAACTCTCCCTTCCCTGTCCATGCAGAGAGATCCCTGCTTCTTAGTTCCAGCAGCTTCTATTACAGATTCTCCACAGCCTGCTCTTCTTGTGAGGCGGTGAACTCTGCTCTGCTGCAGCGTCCTCCAGTGCAGGCTCCTTCAGGTCTGGAGAAGGGAGGAGCCCGGGAAGCATGGGGCAGATGCTGTCTGTCCTGACTGGGGACCGGGCTGGCAGGACAAGGAGCCTGTGACTGATGGTGATGTGTGTCTACACGAGGGCCATCTTGGCTCCTTCCTCTGTCTCTCTGCCCTGCTCTGTCCCTGTCGGGTTCTCCTCCCCTTTCCCTGTCACCCTCACCTCCACTCCTCTCTGGCTTTATCTTTATCACCTCCTTGCCTATGCCATCGCTGCGAGTTCCCTGCTTCCTAGGGCCCTCCCTCCCATGTTCCCTCCCTCCCCAGGGCCCATCCTCCCTCCCTCCCTCCCTCCCTCCCTCCCTCCCTCCCTCCCTTCCCTCCTCCCTCCATCCCTTCCACCCTCCCTCCCTCCATCCCTTCCTCCATCTTCCTTTCTCCACTTCCTCCAGTGCCCTTCAGTTCTCTCACCCCACCTGGGGTTCAATCTCCTTGAGTTCAAGCTGTCTGCCTGCGTAGGAGATTATCCCATATCCTGCAGGAAATCAGGCCCCCAGCATGTCCCTCTCCTGCCACCTCAAGGATGGGCTGGGTCCTAATCTGCAGCCGAGTGGTGCCACCTGCTGCCCACCTGGTTCTCTGGCAGGGGTTGGGTAGAGGGGGAGTTTATTCCTCAGGTTGCCTTTATCCTTCCTGCCATAGAGTCCAGGCCTAGAGCAGAGAACTTGGCAGTGACCCCTAGAGGTGAGTCTGGGGATTGCAACTTCTGGACAGCTGGGACATCTTCTGGCTCCTATTCTCATTATAGACTTCTGAAAGTCTCACATGTGTGTCTTGGAGTATGCAGCAGTGTGTGAACATTTGGGCCCGTATGTGTGTGTGTGTGTGTGTGTGTGATTTGACTGTCCTGCTGGCATGCACCATAGGCGTCTGTGCCTGGGAACTTGGGGCACTTGAGCATCTTGGAGACCTAAAGGCACCCGAGGACTGAGGACAGCGAGGGCTTGTCCAGGGTGCATGTGGAACATACCTGCGCGGCCTGGCTGCTTGCCTGAGTTAGCAGATGTGCACACCTGCGTTTGCAGGATGCTCACGAGTGAGACAAGCCCCTAAGAAGGCCTTTGCAGCCCTGAAGATGTTTCGAGGCTGTGAGGGAAAGCAGTGTGTGCTCTTGTGGTTCTGGGGCAGGGCTGCTGAAACAGTGAGCACTTAGCTGTTTGTAAGCTTTTAAAGAAATGCCAGATCGGCCTAGGAAGTCACGAGTCCCCAGTCACTTAAATCTGACTCAGTGGCCACCTAAAACCACAGGAATGAAAAGAGGCTATGTTGCCCCCACGCCTCACCCACCCACCCTAGCAGGGCTGGGACCAGGAACGCAGGGACACCTCCCTGTGAAGCACCTTCTGGGAGCAGCCTGTGCTGCCGGGCTGAGTGTGGACTATGCTAGTCCCACCCGTGGCTGAGCTGGGGCTGTAAGAGTCTTACCATGAAATCAGCTGCCAGATGCCCCCTCTTACTGCCAGGCCTGGCTCCTTCAGGAGAGCTGAGTGGCCTCCTGCAGGTGGCTTTCTTTGGGCCTCACTTTCCTGCTTTCTGAAAAAGAGAAGATTCCTCCCATGTCCCCCTCACTTCCCTAGGGCTATTATATGTGGGAAGTGTGGCCACGTGCCTGGTGCGTGGCACATAGGAAGTGGTGAGTGGGTCTTCCTTGAGATCTGGCAGCTGCCACGAATCCTTTCCACAGCATCCCCTCAATGAGAGGTGAGTCATTTATGGCTGGGTAACCAGAACACTCAGGTTCCCATTCTGGAAGCATGAGTCAGCCAAGTTTGGGGAGGAGGGAGGTCACGCTGGGGTCAGATGCTGGACCTAGGCAGGAACAGACACATGCCTGGCTCTCTTCTGATCATGATATCCATTGCTAGTTCCTGGATCTCTGAGTACCGCATCAGTGTGGATTCAGGATGGACTGACACTGGCTCTGTGATGTGCATATGGTTTTCAGACAGAACTGCCGGGAAAAGGCTTTATAAGCCCAGAGGAGCCGGCGGTGGTGGCGCATGCCTTTAAGCCCAGCATTTGGGAGGCAGAGGCAGGTGAATCCCAGTGAGTTTGAGGCCAGCCTGCTCTACAAGAGCTAGTTCCAGGATAGCTAGGACTGTTACACAGGGAAACCCTGTCTCGAACCCCCTTCCCAAAAAAATTAAATAAATAAAAATTAAAAAAAAAAGCCCAGAGGACCACTATCCTTCCATCCCTGTCTGGTCCATCCTGAAGACCCCCTCTCACGTCATTGGAGCTCTAGGATTCTTCCTGGGGTGCCCTCGCCTCATTCCCCTAGTGCCCCATCCTTTTTCTAGGTCTAGCACATCACATCAGGACCCAGATGCGCACCCCTGGGTTTTGTGAGCATGTGCAGGAAGGTAATTCTTGTTAACCATTTCTTTTAATCGCTTCCCTCTGACAGGGACCCATCCAGTAAACTGTGCGTGTTCAGTACAACAGAGTGCTTGAAGGGGGCTAGTGGCCCAGCCTTTGTGCCGGGCGGCGTCCAACGTTTTAGTACGTGGCTTCTCATCCTAGAAGCCATGGTTTGTATGAGATCAAGAACTAGCAGCTCTTCCAGTGTTACCAATCGTGTCTTTTTGGACATCCACATAGTGAATGAGCCTACTTCGATCAAGTGCCTTGGAGAAATTGGTACAGGCTAAACAAGGCAGAATGAGGAATGGTGACAGGCCTCCCTTTGCCTTCCAGGCATGCAGACAAAGGCACTGTGCACACGCCTGCACAGGAACATACATGTAGGGTGTGGTGGCTCACGCCTGTCAGCCTGTGATCTGGGACTCAGGGGCTAAGGCAGGAGGACTGTGAGCTCCAGGCCAGCTGGGGTTTTATAGTAAGACCCTGTCTCAAAAACAAAACAAAACAAACCAACAGCAAAACAGAACAAAACAAAACAGGAGAGAATAGAACAAAACCATCAGAAAAACGAGATGGTAGGAGTGATCCCTACTGCAGTCATGCACTAGACAGGCCGAGGCAGGTGTTTATCTCACAGAGAAACATGACTTCCTCAGGGCATCCTCTATGGATGGGCCCTTGACAGGCACTGGGAAGCAGGGGACACGTGGGGAAGCATGGTGTTGAAGTTGTACAGGTCTGTGGACAGCCGCTCACAGACACATGGAGAAGAGACGCATCAATAGGCATTTAGTTCTCTTCCATCCTTGTTTGCTTGTTTGAGTTGGGGAATGGGGAGTGGGGCTTACTATGTAGCCCAGGCTGGCCTTGAACTATTGATCTTTCTGTCTTAGCTTTCTGGGTGCTGAGATTGTGGTCTATACCACCAGGCCAGGCCTTTTTTTTTTTTTTTCTCTCTTGACATTTTAAAACTATCCCAGAGAAAAACCAAAATTGTTAATTTTTGCAAATTATGGACCAGCATCTTGGCTTCCTGGAGAGAGGGCTGCCCCATGTCACTAACATGGTGTCCAGTAAACACTCGTCCCAAAGGAGCACATTCGGTTTCACTGACGACAGCATTTGAAGCCTGTCTGCTCTTGTCTGGGCAGCAACATAGGGACGAGGCAGAGAGGTCCAAGGACAATGAGGTTTGGAGACTTAAATAAACTCAATAAATATGTATTTATTGTTATTCTCAACATGATGTGACCACACCCGTGGGCAAAGGCTTTGCTTACTGTCTTCTTTCCCCAGCCTTCACCTTCTCTGAGCCACTGGGCCTGAGGGAAGGTCTTGGTCACTGAGGGGTGTGGGAAGAGCTGGGCTTGCTTCTCCTCTTCAGGGCCCCAGAGGCCATGGGCCTCTTGAGTACTTAATGTTGAAATTCTTCACTTAAGCCTTGGTCCAGCCCTCCCCAGCCGAACCTTGGGTCTGAAACTCTGGACAGAGAACTGTGTGCCCAGCCCATGCCTGGCACCCTGTCCCCGACAGTCAAGGTGAACAGGTTTGGCTGCCTGAGTTAGCTGTAACCTTTGCTTTTAGTGAGACAAATGAAGTCTGAGCTTTTGGTGACAACTGATGAAACTTCTTGAACCTTGTCTTTGGAGTTCTCTATTACCTGTGAAGTCAGAACATGGTGATCCTTACCCCTAAGCGCTACACATGTATCTCCTGTAAACAAAGACATTCTCTTAGTTACAACATAGCCATCAAATCCAGGAATTTAATATTTATGTCACTGCCACCCAATTGTCAGACCTCATTCAAGTTTTACCATTTGGCTCGATAATGCCCTGTATACAGAAAGAGGAGCTGGCGCACAGTCCTGTGTGGCTGCATTGGCTATCCCTCTCCTTCTACCTCTCCTCCCCTTCTCTCTCCTCCCCATCCCCTTACCTCTCCCCTGCTTCTCCTCCTCTTTCTGCTGGGGACCAAACTCAGGACCTTGTCTATATCCCTGTCAGTAAAATGACACAGTATTTTCATATAAGCCCTTTCTTCTCCCTTCCTCCCATCCTCCTCCCCTTTCCTCTTCTGTCTGCCTCCCTTCCTTTCTATTTTGTGCTGGGAATTGAACCCAGGGCTTGTGCACACCAGGCAAGTGCTCTCTCTCCACTGAGAAACACTTCTAGCTCAGTTACCGGGTCTTGTTAGAATTCTCTTAGCCTGGGAAAGCTTCTCCATTTTCTCCATCTTGAATCTATGACTTCGACACTTCTTCAAGGATTATAGAGGGAAGTGTGCTCAGTGTTGGTTTGTCTGATGGTTCCTCATGATTAGATTCTGGTAGAAAGCACAACAGTCCAGAGCTGCGCTCTTCCTATGGTTGCCTGGCTGAGAACCTTTGTCCCTTGGCTAAGATGGTGTTGTCAGGTGTCTCCGTGGCAAATTACTTTTTTCCTCTGTGTAATTAGAAAGCACCGTTGGGAGACTCTGTGTCCATGTAAACACCCTGATCCTCATCAAACTTCCTCTCGCTGGTTTCAGCATCGTTGATGTTTCTTGGCTTATGAATAATACTCTGACATTTGCCAAGTCCATTATTACTGTGACGTTTACCTATAGGCATCTTCTGTATGGGAAAAATTCTTTCTCTTGTCTGTGGTTATTCACTTACTCATATTAGTGTAGGCGAAGGATGCTTACTTCACATATTGTTTATTTCACTTGTCATTTGTTTTGATGTTCACATCCTCTCAGCATTGGACACGGGTGCCTTCCGACTGGCTCGCTGTGCTTTGATGCACCCTTTCCATCCTTTGAGGGTTTCCTGATTCTCTGGAACAAGATGTTTCTGCCTTACCTTGTACCAGTCCTGGAAAGAGTAATTTCTCCATGGAGCAGAGAGTGGTTTTTAGATGCTGTCTTGATTTGCTTTTTGTTGCTGTGATAGACACCATGACCGAAATCAACCTGGGGAAGAGAGGGTTTACTATGGCACACAGTTGTGGTCCATCACGGAGGGGAGCCAGAGCAGGAACCTGGAGGCAGAAACTTAAACAGAGGCCATGGAGGAACACTGCACACTGGCTTGCTTTTCATTGCTGGCTCAGCCAGCTTTTTTATACAACCCAGGACCACGGGCCAAGAGGTAGCACTGATCACAGTGGGCTGGGACCTCTGATATCAACCATCAATCAAGAAAATGTCCCATGTGGGAGCCTAGGCAGTTTGGATGCTCACCTTACTAGATCTGGATGGAGGTGGGTGGTCCTTGGACTTCCCACAGGGCAGGGAACCCTGATTGCTCTTTGGGCTGACGAGGGAGGGGGACTTCATTGGGGAAGGGGGAGGGAATTGGGAGGTGGCGGTGGGGAAGAGACAGAAATCTTTAATAAATAAATAAATAAATTTAAAAAAAAGAAAAAAAAAGAAAATGTCCCACAGGCTTTCTATAGGCCAATCCGATGGGGGCATTTCCTCATTTGAGGCCCTCCCTTCCCAGATGAACCCTGCTGTGTGAAGGTGAGGGAGAATGAAACAGCACAGGTGCCAAGATCCGGTCACTGGCTGTGCTCATGGCCTTTGGGGCTTTGCGGATGGACCTTTGCTTGACTGGGGGGAAGGCGGGGGTGGGGGGAGGATACCGCCTCAAACTTTACCATTTCAAAGAAGTGCTTCGAAACCTGTTGGGGTGGAAGATAGCATGGCCATAGAGATAACTGGTTCCGGAAGCCCCCGCTCCCAGACACCGCAATCCAGGGATGTTCTTCCTTTACATAACATTTGAGCAATGGGTTGTTGTGTTCTTGATGCCTCAAGCGTTTTGCACAGGGCAATGACTTCTAGTTGGCTGGGACTCAAGGACATGGGGTCCCGCAATGTTGTTCTTGCCAGGGCTGTGACTGCGGGAAGGGAGGCGGGAGGTACGCACACCCTGGGTGGACTCACTGAGGATGGTAAGTGGTGGCCATGCTTGTGAGCCGCTGACACCCACAGGGAAACTGAAGCTGGCCACTCGTGTACAACATGAAAATGGCTCCAGTGACTGGCATACCCAGAGCGCTGCAGGGCCGGTAGGCAGGAGGCCTCTTCCTTCACATGCTCTCTCTTGCCATTCTGCAGGGACCTCAGTTACACATTCCAGATGACCCTCACAGAGCCAGACATGATGCCTGTGGCTGTAACCCTAGCACCTTGAAGGTGGTAGCAGAGGATTGTTTTAGGCTAGCCTGGGCTATGTACCAAGACCCTGTCAAAAAAAAAAAAAATAGGGTGCACACAGAGAAGCAACCCTACCAGTCAGCGATGGACTCTCCTTTTTGTTAAGTGAAGGAGACAGAGCCCAGAGGTAATCTAGGGGTAAGTGGTGGTTGCCAAGGGCCAGGGAAGGGAGCAAACACGGCATGGAGTTCTCATTTGCAGAGGAGAACCATTCTGAAAGTGGGTCATGTTGACGGTCACATAAAATGCAAGTGTATTTAATACCCATCAAGCAAACATTTAAATACATTTTATGAGTATTTTATTACAAGATTTTTTTTTTAAATCAAGAAAATGAGCCAGGTGAAGGCACTCGTTCCTATTATCCTAGCATTCAGGAGGCTGATGGACCAGGATCATGGACCAATCTGGGCTACATAGGACTTGTCACTAACAAACAACCTAAAAGTAAAAATAATAGTTTTTTTTTTCAAAATTTGTACTTAATAATGATGAATCTTGGCCTGGAGAGATGGCTCAGAGTTTATGAGCACTGGCTGCTCTTCCAGAGGACCTGGGTGCAGTTCTTAGCACTCACATGACAGCTCCCAACTGCCTACATGTAACTCCAGTTCTAGGGGATCAGATGTTCTGGCCTTTTCAGGCACCAGGCATGTATGTGGTATGCAGATATGCATACAGACAAAACACCCACACACATAAAACAAGTAAATGGGTAAGTTAAAACTAGCGTACGCATTGACACTATTGAAATAGCTAACTCCACGATCAACATCTGTAAAGGAAGAGTATTTATCCATAACGCTTTTGACACCAAACTTGTGGGCTTTTCTACACCAAGCAATTCTCCAGTTTTCTGGAGTTACCAACTGATAGCTGCAGCTTAATTCAACTCCAGGAACTCCCCGGCGTTCCTGCAGACCCCACTCAGCTACACAGGCTGCCCCCATCTCAGTCCCCCCGCCCCCGCCATTCCATCTGGCTGGGCCTCATACAGCTTCCTCTTCAGGGCTAGTCATTTGCTGGGATTTCACAGATCAGAGAGCCACTTTTCCTGTGTTTAGCAATTTATTAAAAAAAGATTATAAAAGATACTTTGGGGTGTGACTCAGAATTGGGTGTCTGTTTAACTTGTACAAGGCTCTGGATTCAATCTCAGTGCATTCGCACGCATGCACGCACGCACACACACACACACACACACACACACACACACACACACACACAGCATGTGTCCATCAAGGTCCTGAGTTAAGAAGCCTCTGTGTTTGAGAAGTTTTGGTGCTGGTGGATGCAAAAGTAGGCAATCCTCTGGCATGTACATGTCTTCACCAACCTTGACATCCCCTGTCCCCTAACTCAGGGGCTTTAAGGGTATTTTCATCTCCAGCCCCAGTTGCTTCTCTACAGCACAGGTCAATGGGACCGAAAGCTTCAGGCTTCTAGCCGTTTGTGACCTTTCTTGTGACCGACACCCATACTGAAGCCATCCTGCAGCTCACAGGCAGGGTCTCCTTAGAGCAACAGATGCTCCTGTCACTTGGGAAACACCATGGGACTTACGAACGCTGTCTGAAACTCGGATGAAGTCTAAGTGTCAGAAGAAAAGGTGCCTCTAGCCCTGCTCTGCTCCCTGAAACTGCAGAGACCAAACACACGGTACACACTCTGTCACGATTGCTCACGACAAAGCAGAGGAAACGTCGCCCACAGTCTCACCCGTGTAACGCGGTGGTTTAATGCGCAGACATTTTCCATTCAGTGCCCCCAGTGAGCTCGTTCCTTAAGCACAATTATGCATGCTGTGTTGTGCCTCGTGGTGTGTGTTTGCTTAAGACAACAAAACATACCCTGCTGATGAGATGCCATCCAGTTCCAGACCAAGCTTCTTTCGTTCTCGCTTAATCCTTGACATAATCTTGCAAAGTAGGCACTTCTTGATTGCAGATAAAGAGTCTGAGCCTCCCACTGAGTTTCTCAAGAGCAAGAAGCTGGGATCAGGACCTCCGTTTGATCCAGTGTGTTCTCTGGCTCTTCGGATGACCAGCCTCTCCAGAGTGGACATAGTTCCCAGAACACCGATTCTAAATGTAAACATATTATAGTCAACAAGGAGCTCTCACATCTTACCAAATCACAGTGCTATTGTATATGTTCTCTCTACATTTATCTGTATCATGAGTGTATGTATTATAATGAAACTTCATGAAAGTTGCTGAATTGTTTTTCTAAACTGTTACTTTAATTTGACTGCCGATTCAAAACACTGACTTATTACTGTCTTACAAAAATAGACGGTGCATTCTTTAACATAGAAGTCTTAGCGTGTATATGAATATATTTGATTTATTGAAGGATCACTGACAGGGCTTGTTGTTTGTGCCAGAGATGATGGCAGCAGTGGAAGGTGTTCTGTCGCGTGGAAACTTTAAGGGCCCAGGAGCTCAGCAGATAGCCAGAACCAGGACACCTCAGTTACATAACCCACATTTCCGGTGCTGGGCGAAGCTGAGGGAGAGTTGGGGAACTGATGCTCAGACTAGGGGTTGGCCAGTCAGCTCAGGGAAATGGACGTGAGGCTATGACAGTTCCTGAGTTCCCGTGTCCTGGCTCCAAATACACACTCACTTCTTATCAAAAGAAGGGTGTATTGAATCACAGTTTCTCCTTGACACAGGGTGGCTCTTTCAGTTCCCCTGCCTCAGGCTCCTGAGTGCAGGGTTACCTGGGTGAGCGACCAGCCCCTGTGCGTTATGTGCTGCAAGGTGCTGGGTCTGTTTTCTCAGGGGCTTCCATTGAGGCCGGCCCATAGGGGGCACCAGAGGTGGGGTTGTCCAGGGCTTCCTGGCACGACTAGCTTGCTGGGTGCCCTGCCTGGTCTGACAGCCACTTGGCAGTTTTCCAGGACCCAAAGGGAATCAGCCTGAGAACGTCCACTCGCTCAGACACACCAGGCCTGCCAGGCTTCAGCTTCTACCACAGGTCTCAGTTTCAACAACCTCTAACCTCTTTGTTCCCTGAACCTAGTGTGACACCTTTGCCTGGTAATTCTGTCCTAGAGACTCCCTTTAGCCTTTCATGCAGCAGTCAGCAGCTCTTCGCCTAGTTGACTCTTTACACTGACGTTCTGATAAGGGGAGCGGCCATTGTCCCTCGTTGGAGCCTGGTGAAAGGCCAGGCTGGAGGCCCTGAGATGTTGAGTCCCGTGGGGATCACACGGTTCCTTTTTATTGACTGAGACATGATCTCACTGTATGGCTGGTCTGGAGGAGGTCTTGGTCCTTACCTTCCAGTCTCCAGAGTAATAGGATCACAGGCACCTACCATTTTACCAGCGACATGCCAGTGGGCCTGTGCTAGTGGCCTTGGCTGTGGTCCGTTCCAGAGCATTCTAGTGTAGTGATAAGAGCGGCGGGGCTGCGTCCCCGACACCCGGCCCCCTGCATGGCTAGGTTATGCCCAGAAATAATTACACGGAAACTGTATTCTTTTAAACACTGCCTGGCCCGTATGTTCCAGTTTCTTATTGGCTAGCTCTTACATATTAATCTAACCCATTTCTAATAATCTGTGTAGCTCCTCGAGCTGGCTTACCAGGAAAGATCTTAACCTGCGTCTGTCTGGAGTGGGAGAATCATGGCGACTCACTGACTCAGCTTCTTTCTCCCAGCATTCTCTTCTGTCTACTCCGCCTACCTAAGGGTTGGCCTATCAAGGGGCCTAGGCAGTTTCTTTATTAATAAGAAATCACTCCCACATCATTCTAGATTGTTCTAGTTAGGTTGTAAATAATATCCAGTTGCCCTAAGGCATTCTAAGCGGGATGTTTTGGCAGCTACACATTCTCTAAAGTCAGGGGTATCTGCTAAAGAACAGAGTCCATTTCAAATAGTCTCTTTTGATAAATGCACACAAACATCAGTAGCGCAAATTCGAATTGATCCTTATAATAAAAACCCGGAGTCAGATATAGGGGCTAATGCTGAAAGATCAGAGAAGCAGAGCAGCCAACCATTAGTTCTTAACTCTACTGAATCCTCAGAACCAAGGGAGGCAGGATTCTCTTCCCACAAATCCTCAGACTGAATGCCTTGAACTCCTGTCTCCTCCCACCTTATATCCCTCTCCCTGCTCAGCCACATCCCTTCCTGTCTCCACCTCCATAGTGCTGGGATTAAAGGCATGTGACTCCCAAGTACTGGGATTAAAGGTGTGAGTCTCCACTGCCTGGCTCTGTTTCTCTCTGAGGCTTGATCAGTTTCAGGTAGCCCAGGGTATCCTTGAACTCACAGAGATCCATCTACCTCTGCTTCCTGAGTGCTGGGATTAAAGGAGTGTGCCACCACTGCCTGGCCTCTACGGCTAACTAGTGTGGCTATCCACACTCTGATCTTCAGGCAAGCTTTATTTGTTATAGCACAAACAAAATATCACCACAAATACGTTGCTGATTCGATTCATTAAACAGGCACAGAAAGCCTGTCACTTTACCCCTGTTCATCAGCTGCTGGTGAGCATCTGGCAAGGGTCAGGTGCTGTGCTAGGCAGTGGGGATGCTGGGGAGATGTCAGTCCTCACCTGGAGACCCTGGTGACTAACTGGGAAAGACATAAGCAGCTTCCAGTTCAATATGACACACTGGACACACATTCTCATCTACGTTCCCTTCTGAAATCTACAAACACAGCAGTGATGTTTATTTATCCACACACAAATTCACACCAATTGGTTATTTGAAAGTTGAGGCTGGTTTTTTACAGTATGTGTTAGAAATATTTTCTAACACGAGCTCTCTTTCGATGCAAAAATCTCAATCATATCAAATCAAAACAAGCCGAATTAAAGGATATCCGTGTTTAATAGGATTCCTGTGCTCTAGGATGGCCTAGTGGAACTGGGAAGTCGCCAATGCGACCACCCGGAAGAGGGGTGAGGGAAGACCACAAGTTGACTTTCAGGGGAGCAGTTTAAATAGACTGGGGGAGTGGTCCTGATCTCCTCTGGGGAAGCGGGTTACCTTGACCTTCCTCGGGGAGGTGTCAAGGTGCAAGGGACACAGTGGCAGGGAGACCAGAGGCCGGAATTTACAGTATAGACTTATAGAATGACATAAGAAGAATGTGAGTCTTATATTTGCTTAACCACAATTTTGTTCATAAGAATCCTGGGTGACTCTGAAAACTGCACCCAACATAGCTGAGCCAAGTAGGAACCATAAAACACACGCTTTGAACATTGGCCAGCAGCTTCCACTCAGTACACACATCTGTCTGTGTGGATATTAAAAACTTTCTTTTGCTGGGTTTCAGGCCACTCTCCTACCCACTGCCCGGCAGCGCCTCAAAAGCCATGCCACTTTTTTTTTTTTAAACCACTTCCACTGCTACGAAAACTTGAACTTTCCTTTTTCAAGAAAAAAAATTGCAGTAATGATTCCTTAACCATTTAGTAAAGCGACTACCACTTTGATTGGCTCCTGTTTTTTTCCTTTGGTGTAAACTGATGAAGTTCTTGGAGACTTGTGCCCCATCTTCGCTTTTCTTCTCTAAGCCCCGTGATTCTGGGCTGCACGAGTCTGTGCAGCTTGCTGTGTTTTAGGAGCACACCTGCGGTTTTATAGTGGCACAGCTGTCTGTCATTTTACAGCTGAGCACGGTGACTGTCAGCAAGTGCAGCGGACAAAGAAGACAGCCAGGGCGATGATAGCGGAATGCTTGGAAGGGAGAACGGGGAGACCGCTGACTCTGGCGGCGTCTGTGGGAGAGGACGGACCCTGGGCCGAGTCTCGAAGGCCGACCTGCACCAGCCAGGCAGGGAAGAATGACTGCCTGGGGCCTGGCCATTTCTAGAGCTCAAATTGGGTGAGAAGGTGCTTCAAGCTCCTCTCAGCAGTGGGAAGAGTCCTTACTGAACAGCTAGGGCCATCAGCAGTGACCCCTGAAGGGTTATATTTAACAAGAGGCAGCTTGGAATAGCGCAGAAGACAAGCTCATCAGAAGGCACCGTGACAGAGCCCAGAGCTGGTAGATCAGGCTCCAAACAAAGCAGGAGACGGCTGGAGAGATGGCGATGGTCTGTATGGACCGAGGGACAGGCGCGGATCACTGGGGTGGATTATACTCTAGACACAGTCACAAGGCAATTACACAGAGAAGGAATAGCCTTTCTGTGGATGAGTTAGATATTCAGGTAAAAAATCTTATATAGAAGCCGGGTGATGGTGGCGCACGCCTTTAATCCCAGCACTCGGGAGGCAGAGGCAGGCGGATCTCTGTGAGTTCGAGACCAGCCTGGTCTACAGAGCTAATTCCAGGACAGGCTCTGAAGCCACAGAGAAACCCTGTCTTGAAAAAACCCCCAACAATAACAAATACTGTGCATCAAATGCTATTTTATAATGAAAAGTAAAGCTATAAGAGAAACTGGAAGGCCAGTGTGTTCCAAGACTCATTTGATGCTTAAGACTCGAGCGTGTCTGGAGACTGCTTCCCACCATAGCTTCTTTTTTTCCCAGCATGCTTTTCCCCCTCTTCTCTTTGGAAACAATGAGTAATACTTGTCACTAGGGAGTAGGACTAGGGAATGATTTGTAGAAAACCCCGGGAGGCCCCAAAGTACAACCAAAGAACAAGTGACGAGTAAAGATGGCTA
This sequence comes from Alexandromys fortis, assembly GCF_014885135.2. Classification (NCBI taxonomy): domain Eukaryota; kingdom Metazoa; phylum Chordata; class Mammalia; order Rodentia; family Cricetidae; genus Alexandromys; species Alexandromys fortis. Next base: position 2,314,868 of record NW_026068089.1, read on the forward strand.
TCTGTGCACTTGCAAGTTCTTAGTTGTTGACGAAGGGCCATGTTCCTACATGTTCTGTCGGGGATTTGTTGTTCTCGTCTTCTGGAAGAAATTGGACTCTGTGACAGGGTTCAGGCCACGTCGGGAGCCACTGGAACAGTGGTTCTCACCTTCCTGATGTTGACCCTTAATCCAGTTCCTCATGTTGTGTGACCCCAACCATGAGATTATTTTTGTTGCTACTTGGTAACTGTAATTTTGCTACTGTTATGAATTGTAATGTACATGTCTGATATGCGACCAGTGTGAAAGGGTTCTGCAACCCCCCAAAGGGTTGTGACCCACAGGTTGAGAACTGTACTACCTCAGGATCAGCATTGGGAGAGACTCTTGATTCAGGAGTTGCAGTGGCTGAGGTCAGTGTTGGGTGTTTTCCTTGTCACTATCCACCTTATTTCTTTTTTAGTGTATTTCTTTTTTTTACTGATTTTTATTGAGCTCTACATTTTTCTCTGCTCCCCTTCCTTTTTCCCCCTCCCCTTCAACCCTCTCCTAAGGTCCCCAAGCTCCCAATTTACTCAGGAGATCTTGTCTTTTTCTATTACCCATGTAGATTAGATCCATGTAAGTCTCTCTTAGTGTCCTCATTGTTGTCTAGGTTCTCTGGGATTGTAATTTGTGGGCTGCTTTTCTTTGCTTTATGTTTAAAAAACCACTTATGAGTGAGTACATGTGATAATTGTCTTTCTGTGTCTGGGTTACCTCACTCAAAATGAGGTTTTCTAGCTCCATCCATTTTCCTGCAAAATTCAAGATGTCGTTATGTGCTCAACTATGTTCATAGCAGCTTTGTTCGTCATAGCCAGAACCTGGAAGCAACCTAAATGCCCCCCAACCAAAGAATGGATAAGGAAAATGGGGTACATTTACACAATGGAGTACTACACAGCAGAAAAAAATAACGACACCTTATTTTTTTTTAAAGATTTATTTATTTTAGGTATGAGTGCCCTATCAACTTATATGCCTTTATGCCAGAAGAAGACGTCAGATCCCACTATAGATGGTTGTGAGCCATCAACGTGGTTGCTGGGAATTGAACTCAGGACCTCTGGAAGAGCAGCTGGGACTCTTAACCTCTGAGACATCTCTCCAGCCCCCGCCTTATGTTTTGAGACAGGAGCTCTCACTGAACCCAGAACTCACTAGCCAGCCAAACTCACCCTGTCTTTGCCTCCACACCACTGAGGCTACAGGTGTCTGGGACCCCAAAGTAAGGTCCTCACGCTAATGTAAACAAACACTTTGGCAGCGCAGTCACCTTCCAGCTCACAGCTCTGCCATTTGTGTGCTCCAGTTTGAGGCTAGAAGCGATGGGTTCTAGGCTCAGAATTCTCCAAATGTCTGCCGACTAAACAGTCCGTTAATAAACGGGGCTGCGGCTAAGGCCGCCCTCAGTGTGAACTGTGCCTTCCCTTGTAGGCGTCTTGAGCTGGCCCGGTGTTCTGTCCAGTTTCACACTCAGCACCCCCAAGAGTCTTCTCCTGGTGCTCCCCTGAGCACAGACAACGCATCCACAGAGCCTCCGGCACCTAGTGACCGTTTCCCTGGTCATACCCAAGGGGGATAGAGCTTGAAGTTGGCCCCGCTGCTGCAGCCACCCCCAGCACCAGCGGCCTCCCCACGGGGCCCATGGACTCCTACGGTTTCTGAGGAGCTCCCACCTTCCCCTTGCCATCTGTTCTTGTTATATCAAGTGGGCCTCAACAAGAAGTAGGGAAACTGTGTTTTGTATGTTTAGTTCCAGAACATTCAGCAAGCACATGGGACGTGCCAGGAGTCAGCTAACCAGAAAGACCATAGTCTTGGGAAATGAGGAACCAATTAAGGAAGGTGGTGTCCCAGATGCCAACTTTTGGGCCCTCATCAGAAGAGAGAGGCTGGGATGTCCACAGCATGACAGTTGTGTCATTGATCAGCTGACAAGATGGGGTCTCATTATTGGGCCTCCATCAGAGAGCCCAGTACACTCAATGCCAACTTTTCCGTGTCTGTGTGCTTGCCGTTTCTTCATTACCTCAGTAACAAACCCAGTCACAGTAGTCTCTGGAGTCTGCTGGATGTGGCAATCAGGTATAGAGAACTCGGATACATTCACCAGAAGCAGACCTAGGTAGCTGCTCCAGAGCCTGACTTGGCCTGGGCTGTGAGCCTCTGAATGTGTCCCTTCTGCCCTCAGCTCCTTTTCCTACCACAGGAGGGGACTTTTCCTTGTGTGCTCCTCCAGGTCTCTTAGGTGTGTCTCTCTGGATCCCGCTCCAGTGATCTGTGTAAGTCTCTCATGTTTAAGATCCCTCCCTAACATGTCTGTCTCCCATGTGCTTAGGTCTCTCCTGCTGTAAATATGCTTTTATTTAAGCTTACTTCCTGCTTACATCAACTTCCATGTCTCCTTTCTTTCCTTCCAAGGTCCTTCTGGAGCTGGCGATGGCTTGGTGGGTAAAGGTGCTTGATGCCAAGCCCAGCTACCTGAGTTTGGTCCCTGGCCTCCACATGGTGGAAGTCGAGGACTGACTCTCAGCTGCCCTGTGACCTCCACACGCACACAATGGTAAGCACGTCTCCGGCCTGCTCCGCAATTTAAGCTAATAAATCAAGTTTCAACAGGTCCTTCTAATTCCCACTTCCTCACCCCACTGAAACCGCAGCCTACTGACATCTGACTTCTTACTCCACATCATCAGTGATGGTGCACGCAAGCACGGTGCGGTGCCGGGAGGAATGATGGCGGTGAAGGTGCACAGTGACCACGGTGCCAGGCAGCAGTGAAGGTGCATGGTGACCACAACCATGGTGCCGGGAAGAACGGCTGCAGTGAAGGTGCACGGTGACCACGGTGACCACGGTGCCGGGCTGCAGTGAAGGTGCACGGTGACCACGGTGACCACGGTGCCGGGCTGCAGTGAAGGTGCACGGTGACCACGACCATGGTGCCGGGAGGAACGACAGCAGGAACAACTTGATAGCAAGGAGGAGGCAGTCAGGGAGCATGGAAGCGGGAGAGAAGGCCATGGACTGACTAGGAAGAAGAGGCAGGTAATAGAGTGCAATTCTGGGGGAGATGATAGCAGCTGATGTCTCAGGGACAGGAAGAGGGCCCAGAAGCTTTGCCAAAGCAGTGGAGAGGCCTGGCTGAGGCTGCAGACCAAGGACGGGGAGTAGTGTCCTGGTTGCATGGAGGATGCAGCTGAGCTGGGTCCTGGTGTTGGTGGTGATGCAATCTCTCCCCATCTTCTCCTTCCTCTCCCCTCCCGTTATCTCTTCTCTTTTCCTTAGTCCAGGCTGGTCCGTCTCAGGCCCACAAATGCTGGATTACACGTGGGCATCTCTGTTTCTGCCTGAAGAAAAATATATGTAGTTTAGTTATTTTATTTTTACATTTATTCATTGCGTGCGTGGAGGAATTTACACACATGCCCCAGTGTGCATGTGGAGATCAGAGGACAACTTTTGGGAGTTGCGGTTCCTGCCTCCTACCGTGTGGGTTCCAGGTTCAGACTCGGGTCATCAGAGGTGGCAGTAGGTTCCTTTATACACCAAGCCATCTTACCTTCCTCTTCCCTTTTTGTTTAGTTTTCTCTCTCTCTCTCTTGAGTCTAGAAGCCAAGGAGAGAAGTCGAATGTTCAGGGCCGTATCTAGGGAGAAGGGACTACAGGCAGAGTCAGGGGGCCAGGGGAGGGGATCAAGTCCAAGCTGGAGAGGTGTTTGAAGCAGGGTGGGGGTGGGAAGAGAATGGAATCTCTGGGCTCAGTGCCAGGACTGCTGGCGTAGCTGAGAAACCCACCCGTGGTTTAAGGCCTCGGGAACGGAGCAGGTCGGGGTCTTGTGTCTGACACAGAAATAAAGATGAAAGTGGATGTTGCTGGAACTGGGCGGGAAGGAACGAGGAGGGTAAGATCGGGGGGCCATCTGTGTGGAGTGAGGGTGCCAGAGCAGGAGGGAGCCCTAGGATCTCTGTGCACAGGAAGCAGTGGCCAGGAGATTAGAAGGTGGTCGTGGGTTGGCAGGAAGTAGACACAGTTGAGGAACAGAGGCCTGTGCAACCCTGGAGGATATTTTAAAGATACGCCGGCAGTCAGACTCAGGAAAACTAGTGTGTGTTTCTGTTGTGTATGAGACCTAGATGTTCAATTGTGTATACGTGCGCATGTGTAAGAGTGAGGGTGTGTGTAAGCCACAAGTGTAGAGGGGAATCAACAGGATGTCTTTGCTCGCGTTCTGCAGCTGTGACCAAGCACTGACACAAGCCGCCCCAGGAGGGAAGGGTCTGTTTCAGTTTCTAGGGAGGAAGCCAGGGCAGGGGATCAGGGCAGGAACCTGAAGGCAGAGACCTGGCTGGAGGAACTGAAGCAGAGGCCATGAGGAGTGTGGCTGACTAACTTTCCCTGGCTCGCTCAGTTTCCTCTGTAATGTAATCTGTCTCTTCAGGAATGGCACCACCCATAGTGGGCTTTGTCTTCCCATATCACTTAGAAATCAAGAAAATGCCGGCGGACTGGTCCACAGGCCAATTTGATAGAGGCAATTCCTCAACTGAGAGTTCCTCTTTCTAGGTATGTCTAGGTCTGTGTCATGTTGACAGATGAATGATGACGTAGGGTAATAGAAAACGTGCTAAGAAAAGGGGGGGGACTGGCTGAAGGCAGGGGTGAAGCACGATTAATAAAAACTCAGAGAGAGAAATTGGGGTTCAACCTGAAGATGTGAAAAGTAAAACAGCCAGCTACTGACTCTTACTTTGACCACAGTTTGAAAATGGTGATCCTGCCTCCAGAAATCTCAGAATGAGACTGTGACTGAGAGCTATCCCTCCCTTTTTATAATCCTCTCTAGTGCTGGGATTAAAGGTGTACACTGCCCGGTTTCTATGGCAACTAGTGTGGCTACTGGGATTAAAGGTGTATGTTACCACTGCCTGGTCTGTAAGGCTGACCGATAGGGTTGCTTTACTCTCTGATCTTCAGGCAAGTTTTATTTATTAAAACACAAATGAAGTATCACTACACAGGGGTGACATGAGGGAGAGAAGTCAGAGAAGGGATGAAATAAGAACAAAGTACAGCGGGGTGGTGGTGGCGCACACTTAATCCCAGCACTCGGGACGCCGAGGCAGGCAGGTTCTGTGAGTCTGAGACCGGCATGGTCTACAGAG